>NW_027512873.1:0-50000 GCF_048772815.1 Callospermophilus lateralis | reverse complement strand
AATTTACATTGTCTTGGAGAGAATTATTAAATATAATGAAAAGGAAATGTGAAAGAAAACAAACAGATCTGTTAACCTCCTTTTTTGTTCACATTTTAAAACAATCCTCAACAGCTGTTTACCCAATTTAAATTAAACCATTTAAATAATGTGAATAAAAAAATATTTGGATCAATTTTTTCATGAGCCCTCATCATATATGATATATGGACATATGAACATTCAAACATATAACACAAAACACAAGTGTGCACACATAATATAATACATACAACACATAACCTAATAGTAAAGGCCTTATAACTTTTTACATGTGAAATCTCCATTGCAATGTTTAAAAACTCTATTGTCAAAAAATAGAACTGATCACCAAAACATTAAACTAGGTATGTATGAGCTCAAAAAAACAAAATAAAATGTGGGAAAAGGCAATAATAAAATAGATATTGAAAAAAGCATCCTGGTTCTATCTTAGATGTAAGGGTAGCCAAACTGGAATTTTGGATATCAGCTGATATGGACTTGAGTCAAATCATCTTCTTTTTGTTCTGTAGAAATCGCTTCAGTTAATCTCTCTGGAATCCAAATCGGCTGTTGTTCTCTCTGTGGAAACACACAAACAGGCCCCTGGCTCCAGACAATCATTGGGTCAGGACCTTGGTTAATCTCTCTGGAATCCAAATCGGCTACTGTTTTTCCTGTGGAAACAGACAAACAGACCCCCGACTCCAGACAATTACTGGGTCAGGACCTTTCCATTGTCCTGTTAGAATATCTTTCCAAAGAACCTTGGGCTTATGCACATTTTTTGGACACATATGCCTTTCCCCAGCACTAAGTCCTGATGAATCCAAATTTTAAAAGTTTAGAATAAAAAGGGTTATTTTAAGTTTGTCTTTGGGGAATATATACCCTTTCCCAATTGTGTCTTTTTTGCTTTAATAAGTACTTTTTAATAGTTTGATGAGCTTTTTCAACTATGCCTTGTCCCTGTGGATTGTATGGGATTAATGTTATATGAGTAATGCCAAATGATGACCAAAATTGTTTAAAAGAGGTAGAAGTATAACCAGGGGCATTATCTGTTTTTAACTGTTTGGGAACGCCCACAGTGGCAAAATTTTGTAAGCAATGAGTGATAATATCTTTAGTTTTTTCTCCGGCATGAAGGGTGCCCATCAAAAATCCAGAAGAAGTATCAACTGTAACATACAAATATTTTAATTTTCCAAATCCTGGCAAGTGTGTGATGTCCATCGGCCAAATATGATTAGGTATCAATCCTCTAGGATTGACTCCAAGATTAACTTGTGGTAAAAAGGTCACACAATTTTGACATTGTTTTATTATTTGACATTTTTACACAAGCTTATTCCTTGGAGTCATTCTAGAGGCTTTGTACCTAATATCTTTGGCCGATGGAACTTACACACTTGCCAGGATTTGGAAAATAAATAGTATGTCAGTTGTACTTTTATTTGCTAAATCATTGCCCAAACTGATGGCTCCAGGCAATCCTGTATGTGCCCTGATATGTCCTATAAAGAATGGATCTTTTCTGTCCCAGATTATACTTTGTATAGTGGAAAGCAAGGAGAAAACAGTAGAGGAATGGGAAATCCTACCAGCATCTTCAAGGCATACTATAGCATTAACTATATGCTGACTATCAAAAACAAATTAAATACAGAATCTTTAAACATCACAAAAGCTTGTAATACTGCATTAAGCTCTACATTTTGAGCTGATTGTTTGGGTACTAGAAATGTAAAAGTTTGATCAGGTGTAACTATTGCTGCTGTACCATTATTTGATCCATCAGTAAATATATTTGGAGCATTCATGATAGGTGTTTTTCTTGTCAATTTTGGAAAAATTACAGGATGCGATGACCAAAAAGACAATAAAGGATTAGATGGTAAGTGATTATGAAATGAAACATTAGATTTGCACATGATTATTGCCCAAGTATTTAACTCATTAACTAACTCATCAATTTGATTCAGAGTATGTGGAGTAATAATTTTATTGGGAGCAATCCCAAGCACTCACTTTGCTGCTTTTATTCCTTTGGGTATTAATTGTCCTATAGCCTCAGGGTACCTAGGAAGAATAGTGTTAGGAGAATAAGATAAATGTATCTATAATAATGGACCTTCTTGCAAAAATACTCCTGTAGGAATATTTTTTGTTGGTAGACAATAAATAATAAAGGCAAACTTATATCAATTCTATCCAATTGCATATTTTCCATATATGTTTCAATGATTTTTAATGCCTTTCTTGCTTCAGGCGTTAACATGTACCGTGAATTGGGATATGATGAACCTTTTAGGATATCAAATAAATATCCCAACTCTCCTGTTGGTATACCTAGATAAGGCCTTATCCAATTTATGTCTCCTAATAACTTTTGAAAGTCGTTATGTGATTTGAGTTGATCTACTTGTATTTGAAATTTTGGTGGCGGTACATGGTTGAGGATAATAGAACACCTAAATAATTAATTGGAAAATTTAATTGTACTTTATCTATTGCTATATCTAGATTATTTTTTAATAAGTTTGTAAGTGTGGCATAACATTCTAGCAATGTGTTTTTAGCTTTGTGTGCTAATAATACATCATCCATATAGTGAAATATTTGTAGTTCAGGATTTTGATTTCTAAGTGGCTTGATTACTTTGTTAAAATAAATTTGACACATTGTTGGGCTGTTAGCCATCGCTTGAGGCAGTACTTTCCATTCATATCTCTGATCAGAACCTTCATGATTCAGTGCAGGGATAGTAAATGCAAAACGTGGACTATCCTCAGGATGAATTGGAATTGAAAAAAAAAAAAACCTTTAATATCTATAAGTAATTTTGTTAAACCCTCCTCCTATGGGCAATTCCTTTTAAAATGTCCTGTTTGTTCACAATTGTAGCATGTTCTTGGCCTGGCATCTAATGCCTGTTTTAGTGCAGCTGCCACAATTTGCCCTTCTTCATTAATGTCTCTGGCATCTAAAGCCAGTTTTACTGCAGTTGCCACGACTTGCTCTTGTTCATTAATGTCTCTACATAATTTAATATATGTGTTTAAATCTTCATGTTTCCATGGTCTAATTATATCTCTGCACCAACTATTCGCTTGCTCATAAGCCAGTTTTTTTAGTAATAGCATTGCTTGTTCTGTTTTCCCAGAACCTCTGGTACCTGTTTGAATAAGCCTATCGACAAATTCAGCATAAAGTTAATTAGCTCCTTGTATTACTTTAGATAATTGACCTTGTAAACCTCCAAGTCCTTGTAAAGTCTTCCATGACTTAATTGCATCTACAGCAATTTATGCACATACACCAGAATCATATGCAATTTGTTGCTGCTGATCCTCATAAGGTCCCTTTCCTAACAACATATCTAGATTTCTCTGAGGATAACCAGCTGCTGCATTTCGCATAGCCGTCTCCTTGCAAAATTCCTCATTGTCAACCTTCCATAACAGGTATTGTCCTCCATTTAGCACAACTTTACACATATTAGCGCAATCCGCTGGCTTCATGTTCAAGTTGTTAATGGTTTCGACCATGCTTACAGTGAAGGGTGCTTGAGGACCATAGGTTGTTACAGCCTCTTTTATCTGCTTCACTGTTTTGAAATTTAAAGCATGGTAAACTCGCTGCCCTCCTGCCTCAAATATAGAGCATGTTAATATTTGAGATCTTGTCTCAGGATCCCAACTATCAACTGTGGGGGTTGGGGGCTTCCCAGCATATGGAGGTGGCCTTGTTAGTTGGACACTTACGTCCTCTGGTGATAGAAAAGTATTAGTAGCAGTCTCCTGTAGAGGTGGTTCTGTTGGTTGGACACTTACACCCTCTGGTGATAGAAAGGTGTTAGTAGTAGTCTCCTGTTGTAAATTTCCCCCTGATGGCTTTTACTGTTTTACACTTTCTTTCTCTGTCTGACTAGCTTGAGAGGCCTTCTCTTTTACATGATTTTTTTCCTCTGTCTGACTGGTTCGAGAGACCTTCTCTTTTACTTGAATTTTTTCCTCTGTCTGACTAACTTGAGAGACCTTCTCTTTTACTTGAATCAGTATGTCTTCTCCTTCCTCTACCATTGTCTGAACTGAAGGCTTTTGACTAAACAAACAAGATACGAAAGTCCACAATGGCAATGTGCCAACTGGCAGAGTCCCTGGGCTTTTCTTTTCTATTCTTTTTAAATCGTCACCATGATGGTTCCATTGTGATATATTTAACAACTCCTCCTTAAAAAGCCATGGGCTACATTTTTGTATTGTATCAACGTATGCCCTGACTGCTCTTAATTTTACTGGGATGCCTCCTTCCTCTAACAATTTACTTAACACTTTTTCAGTTTGTTTTTTTTTCTAATTTCTGATGCCATATTTCTACTATAATACAACCCAACAAGATAACACCAAACAAAACAGAGATAGAATGAAATAAAAATGGAAAAACAAAATATCATTATAGCCTTTCTCTCTATCTGTTCCTCAGACACAAATAGTTTTTCCTCAGATGTGAGCGGTTTTTCTTCCGTCTCACTCGTCTCCAGGGACAGGCAATTTAAAGCAAATGTGAAGCAAAACAAAAGAGGAATCTTAAAATGGCTACCCATCCTCTTGTCCTGCCCTCAGGGGCAAGCAGTTTACCTTATCAGTTACCCTCAGTCGCTCCCCATGAGAGCCACCAAATGCTGCAGTCTGGCTGGGCACAATCAGGAGCCACTTTTCAAAAGAAAGCAACTTTATTTTTAGAACCACACACGCCAAGCAAAAGAGCCTCTCAGGAAAAACCCTCAGAGCCCCAACTGTCACCACCGGCTTCCCACAAGCCTTTCCCTCCCACACAAGCCTCTCTCCTCTTCCCACAATCCTCCTGCTCTTGAGACCGATTGGCTGGGTCACGTGTGGAGTCAAAAAAGTCCCCCAATGAGCAGCTCTGTGATCTGAAAAGGCAGGGAAGCAGCCCAATGAGCATCACCGCAGAGGAGCCAATCAGCTAGATGTTGCTGGGGCCGCTGTGAGCCAAATATCAGCTGGCAGTCTGAAAGGGTGGGGAAACAGCTCAATGAGCATCTCCAATGAGCATCACCGCAGAGGAGCCAATCAGCTAGATGTTGCTGGGGCCACTGTGAGCCAATCATCAGCCGGCAGCTGAAAGTTTGCATGCAGCTGGAAGTTTGCTGGGCCCCTTAGGCTGCAGCTATGAACAGGAGTTGTATGCACCATTCACTGAAGGTAGTTTTCAGTACTAGGAAACAAATATGTATTTCAGGTGGATGAATATTTCTGACAATAATCTGGTGAAAAGTTGATTATAAATCCACATACTTGAACATGAATGAATTTAGGGAGTGCAAATAAGACATATATATTTCATATTTTGAAAAATCTGTAGAGTGTGTGTGTATACACACACACACACACACACACACAGATATTAAAATGTAGCAACATATATGCCAATCGAAATTCACCATGAAATACACATCATTCACTGATCCAAACATATTCAATTTACTTTACAGGGATTTATGTATAATGTTGTTCTACTAGGAGGCTCTCCCATAGTTTGAATTTCAGTTCCAACAGCGTTTACGAGGAGTGATCCCTTCTCAAAATTTGTATCTGCCAAGTCAGCCACCTCACAAGAATGTAGGTGTGATACCAGCTGGGATTCGATATGTGCATATAAAAATACATGTGCTGAATAGGCTACACACAAAGGGAGACAGGAATTCACATATTTGTTAACTTTAAAAACACATGGATATCTAATTCAATTAAAAATAGACTGGATTTATAACACCTAACCTTTATCATGCAAAAGGCAAGTTCAAGAATACACCATGCCTCTTCTGAACTGCTTGTATTTCAATTCTGATTTGGTTACTTTTCTGCATCATATTAGAATTAGTAGTCAGAGTGTAGTAGGGTATAAGTTAGTGTCAGGGATTCAGTATTTCAAATGGAAAATTGGAAAATGAATCCAATGTGTATGCAATATGTGTTACACAAATAACTTCCCACTCTAATTCAGAAAATGGCTTGACATAACCTTCGCCCAAAGAAAGACAAAATTACAGGAGAAGAGTCAGAAAATCTGTAAATACATATATGGAATGGAAAATTCTCAGAAGTTTAAAACTTTTGAGGCTTTAGAGGAGCTTCCAAAACTTAGGGACAGGGTAAAACTCCACAAACATGGAACTCTACTGGCCTAAAGACTTCTGGAGATACTGACAATGAGGTTGGGCACTTGAAATATACATTGTTGTCAGGAGCTTTAGCTTCCTTTTTAGTGAGAACATCAAAGCTGAGTCTGCATCTATGTGACCTGGAGGACATGGTTTCCTATTTTTCAATGAACATGAGGCAGCAGTGTTGAATTTTCTCTTTGTAGCTAAACTGTGACCACTTAGGGCTAAGTGTCTCCCCATGTGGACTTGAAAGCCATTTGGTCATCCTCCAGTGTTCGTGTTATTTCTTGCTCCTGCACTGGGTGTTTTGTATTTGCTTCAAGGCATATAAGGAGTTCAACTGAGACACAGTCCTGGAGGGTGTCCTGTAATATGTGGGGGGTCAGGGTCTGCAGGAGAATGCAACAACCAGGCTTCTATCCAACATTGCTTGCCCCCTTGATCATAGCAACCAGATTGTGAACATTGCCCTGAAAACTCTCTATGTAACAATATGCCTTTATATACAAGGGTGTGCTGGCTGCACCATGTCATTCACAAGCCATTTGGAGCCAGTGTAAGATCCACATGACCCCACCACAGATGTTTTATCACACACCTGCACACCACTGCTCTAGGCCTACTACTCAGAAAGCTCCAACTTACTGACATCTCAGTTCTACACCATTTTCATGAAACACAGTCAATCAAGGCACTGTCTGGTACCCTCATGATCAGCAACAGGACATCCTAAGGTTCTCCAGTGCCACCTGGTCATGGAAATTTCAAAAATGAAGTTTTTGAAATTTCATAAATGAAGTTGAAGGCACTGTGGGTTTCAATTCATTCAGGAACCATTAAATGATGAGGAAGCTCATTTCAATGAAAGCTCTGGAGAACTCTCAGAGACAAGGCTTCCCAAAGAGTAGGCAAAAGGTCACATTGTGGTCTACAATGTGAGGTCCATGTGTGTTTTTACTCTCAACTACGGCTGCCAATCTTTCAGAATAAAATCATGGCATATCTTGGATGAGATTCCCAGTGCTCTGTGGAAAGCCCCCCTGGGCGTAGATCTCAGTTTCCAAGGACGACTCTCATGGGTGGACTCCTAAAATCCAAACACAATACATGGCAATACTTCTCTGAGGTCAGTTACAGAACACAGTCTCTAAGGGGAATCACACCTGAGTTCAATCCTAGGTGGACCCAGTCATCTCTTCCAAACGCCAAACAAATGACCACAATTAAAACCAAAACACTCCCACATGGCCCTTATCTTCTTCCAATAGACACACATAATATCCATTGGCTGGGGGTTTTCATGAGGGGCGCTGTGCAAGACAGTGTCCAAAATAAACTTCCTTGCCCCTCATTTGCCTAAAGTCAGGGTGTCCTGGACACCCTTCCTGTTAACCATGAGTGATCAAATAGGACTGCTGTTAATACTGTTCCAATTCTCCAATTTGAGGCCTACTGGCTCTGGGGTTTAGATTCTTTATGTGAATTGGAGTTATGAGAAAACCCACGCATCTCTGGGCTAGCCTCTGCAGGGCTTTGAAGAACTCATTTGACCGAAAGATCCCGATTCACAATTGATAAAGGTCAGGATCCTTAGAGGAAGGCGAGAGACTTCATCCACAATGACTGTTCTTTTGGCTATTTTGGTTTTGGATACAGAAGAGATTTTTCTTTAGATCCCTCAGGTGCTGAAAATCTAACCACAGCATCACAGAGGGCAAAGAGGCTTATTCAGACCCATCCCATTTCAAAGCAATTAAGCAAAGAGCCACAGGTGATGCCCATTCATTACAATTTGAAAACTGTTTGCTTCAGCCTTCACCAAGGTGTGGCCTGAGGCAAAGACCTTCCTGACATTCAGGGCAACAGAACAATAGGTAAGCAAAAGGCTTAAAGCAGGGTTTCCCACTGAGACTCTTCTGGTCACGCTGGTATCTGAGTTTTCAGAGATGCTCGCCATTTCCTTCAGCTATCCAGTACATGGCCATGTCACAGAGTTTGGTGGTGGTACATATCTTGAACACAAAACCATTTGCCCATTCTGGACAGTGCCCACAATTCAGGAAGAAAACAGAAACTTAAGGAGATAGGAGGTGTTGCCAATCGAAAAGTCAAACCGCAGTCCATTCACAAATTGGGCAGAATGAATGCTGGGAAGCTTTCTACTAGACAGGACACATCCATTGATACATTCTCTTTTCTAATGTCGACAACCACGGACACAGTGGGATACACAGACCTAGAAACACTCGCCTTTTCAAATGACTTACTAGAAATAGTCCACTTCAAACCAAACAAACTGCTTTTCCTATCAATTCTCAGAACATGTGACAAAGCCACAAACACACACCCACACCCACAAAGGCAACTTCTTTACCCAAGAAGGTCTGTGAATATCCGGAGTGTCCTCTGACTGGTTGGCCATTATTTGTTCCCCCAAAATGGCCTGTCCTGTCTCAGATCTGGTCTCCTTGGCCAACACTGTGAAGTTGTCAGGAGCCAGGGGTGAGCCACTACCTGCTTTTTCATGAAAGACCCCTCTTCAGAGCTTTCCTGGCATTTGGCCATCATCATATCAGTAGGTACCAAAAAAGACTTACTCTGTTCTTGGTAAATCCAAATAAGTTAGCCCACTGGGACTGTGACTGGGACTGTCTCTGGATGCCAGGCTTCTTGGATCCCAAGTTCAGAGAGCTCCATCACCAATAAATTAGTTAGTTCACTTCCTTCAGGAACTGAATTATGACACTACCTTGGCAACCACTTTGTTTTAACAGTAGCTTCGAAGGGTCTCATGTGATGGAGGCTGCCTCTACTTCCTGTGACAGTTTCACAAGTTAAAATGGTATATCAACCATAGGCACCTGGGAACAGCTCACCATACAAGCCTCGTTTGGTCCGTCTTCTCTACATAAAGAAGAAAGTGGCTGATTCAGACAAATCCCTTCATTCTGAGCAGGTTGTTTGCCATGGAAGATGACTTTTGCTCTCTCAGGTCCTAAATAGCTGCATACATCTTCTCCAGGGATCATTTCTGCATGGACCTTGAGGTTCTCTGCCGGTGGAAGATCCCCTCTATTTCTGTATTGTAAGACAAACTCTGTCCCTGCTCTTCTGTATAGTTAGATTGAGGGAAAAGTGTATGGTAAGGCTTAATAACAGGTTCGATTTGGCTTAGGAATCATTCTGATTGATGAATAATGGTATTGGGTACCTGTGATATTTACAAGAATATACAAGTGAAATATAAGTATGAAATCAGAAATCTAGGTAAGATATGAAGCCCAGAAGAGCATTAGGCTCTTGATTGGGATACTTAGCTTTGAATTTTGTTCTGCACAGATGTGTCAGATAAATCGATATACCATGGCATAGGACCTTGTACCTTGGATGATTGAATGTTGAAGAGAACATCCAGTCAAACAGGGATAGTCGGTATTATTAGAAAGATAGTTGGTAGGTTTAGGAAGAAGGGTGAGTATAGGATTGGCAGCAAAAGTTCTTCAGCAATTGGGTTTCAGATAGAGAGTGAATGTAAAAGTTAGTATATGTGAAGAGTCAGTCACAATGATGAACTGGGGAAAATATATAGGAAAGCAGATATGAATACAGACATTATGAAATCAGGCAAAGTATAAAGTCAGTGATAGGATTAGGCATTTTTAACAGGGTTGTTGTGGAATATATAATCTAAGGAAGAAACAAATATGTACTCAACAATAGGATTGACATTTGAGAGCATTAGGCAACCTGCACATAGATGTTTTTAGTAATCCATGCTCACTTTCCATTTAGGCTTTCGTACAATCAAAGTGTGACCTTTGCTTTTTTGTCGAGAATATTACTGTGATAAAATGTATATGGACATCAGGTGACATGAGTATTTCTTCCACCAATTCTGTGAGCAATATTTTGAAGACGTATAAATAAGTGTTGGGTGTAAAATTAGGTGTACCTGGAGTCTTTGGATATAGAGATAATGCATGAATAGACTATCCTGAGAATAAATAATATAACTGGTTCCAACTTTAAATAATTTTTTGAATTGATATCTGAAAATATACAGAAAATCTTATATTGCTATACAATCATTCATTCCATCCTGTTACATTCTAATGGTAATATGAGTGTTATGGTTTATCATGAAGAGTGTGTGAGTTTTGCTTCAAAAGTGATTGTGGAAGTCAAAAATAATGTGTTTGGCAAGAAGTCTCATGAAAAGACCAGTCAAGAGACCTGGAGGAATAAATGTGTTCTGAAGAAGGAATTGATTAAACATGAAAAAAAATTCTTATAAATTTGTGAAACTCTGGATGAAATATATATATATATATATATATATATATATATATATATATATATATATATATATATATATATATATATGAATATATGTAGAATACATAGGTAAAATATATGTATGAAAACAGAAATCTAAGTAAGATTTGAAGCCCAGAAGGGCATTGGTCCCTTGATTGGGACTACTTAGCTTTGAATTACTTTCTGCAAAGTTGTCTCAGATAAATCCATATACAATGACATAGGACCTTGTACCTTGGATGATTGAATGTAGAAGCGAACATCCAGTCAAAAAGGGATAGTTGGTAGTGAAAGTTTAATAAAATAGGTACTTGTCACTTCCTGTGTTTCTGTATGCTTAATAAAACACTGTTGAAATCTTGAGAATTGTTTGCTAATCTTGTTCCCAGAATGTGCTGTCCCCATCTGCCAAACTGCAGATTGTACTCCCTCACCCGGTTAAGCGCTAACTGCCCACTGACCCTTACCCATCAATAAACTTCCCTCCCTGCCCTCTCCAAGAAAAGTATATAAGCTCTGCTGAAGCTGTTCTCAGGACTCTCTGCTCTATTCAAGTGAACTCTGAGCCCCAGCATGCTGGACCCCCAGTAAATCCTTTGCTGTTGCATGTTAAAGTCTCTTGGTTGTCCCTTCCTCTGACACTAGCCCGACCTTTACATATGGAGGTTCCACAGAGATCAAGCAGCGGTGGACGAGAGACCCCAATGGACCCCCCTCAGATAAGTAAGGCGCCTCTTTCTGGTTTCAGGTTTCATGTTAGGGTTTGGCAAAATGGCTGTCAATGAAGAGTGTGAGCTCTCTCTGATGGTGGCTGACAGTCGTGTTACAGAACCACAGGCCACGTCCCTGGAGGACGCCTGAGAGGACTCGGGAAATTGAGGAACAATAGTCTCCTTGACTCAGTGATATTTTGTTTCGGATTCAGTATTGCCAGTCCATCGGATTTTGCCGGCTACTCAGTCATGGTCTCAGTGTTGAACGTCCATTGCCTGTCTTTATTGTCTTGTCTTGCCTGTGTCATGTGTCTTGCTTTCACTGTTTGTGTATCTCTCATTATGGAACAGAGCACTTCAATGCCTCTGTCCCTGACCCTTGATCACTATACCAAAGTCCGTTTAAGGGCTCAGAATCTCTTTATTTCAGTAAAGCCCCGGATGTGGTAGACTCTCTGTACCTCAGAATGGCCCACCTTTGGAGTCGGATGGCCCCTAGAAGGATCTTTCTACTTCCCACTAATTTATAATTCAGAGATATTGTCTTTCAGCCGTGGCCAGATAGTCATCTGGATCAACAGCCATATATTTTAATTCAGCAGGACCTCTGCAAATTTCCTCCTCAATGGGTCAAGCCTTTCCTTGCCCCTGCCCCCGCAATGACTCCTTCCCCCAGGAACTCACAAACACTCTGCTCCTCCTCTTCCTCCACACTCTGTTTTCCCTGTGTCACCAGATTTGAGTCTACTGGACTCTCCTCCCCCTCCTTATCCCCTGCCCTCATCCTCTAACCCCCAACACCCTCTAAGTGATACCCCTGCTGCTGACTGAGCCTCTCCTCCATTGAAGGAAGCTAAGCCGGCCCAGCGCCCTCCAGGTAATTCCCCTGCAGCACACACAGCACCTCCTCCCATGGAGGAAGCTGGCCCTGCTAAAGGAACTCGCTGGCGGTGAATGATTGAAAACCCTGGAACTCTTGGGATGCCTCCCCTTCGACCCTATAGACCAATGATTGACAATGGCCATTGGGGGAAAATTCAAGCCTACCAGTATTGGCCGTTCTTCTCTTCAGACCTATGTAACTTAAAAAATAGCAATCCCCCTTTTACCGAGGACCCCACCCGGCTCTTAGGTGTGGTTGAGTCATTGATGTTTTCACACCAGCCTACTTCGGATGACAGCCAACAACTGCTAGGGACTTTCTTCATGACAGAGGAAAAAAAGGGAATTCTCCAGGAAGCTAAAAAAAAATCCTTGGACCAGGTTTGCATCCGACACAACTTACCAACATAATCAAAGCCGGCTTTCCCTTGAACCGACCCAACTGGGACCCCAACACCTTTGAAGGTAGGGAGCATCTGTCCACTTATCACCGGGCTCTAATAGTGGGTCTCCGAGCAGCCGCTAGTGACCAAATAATTTGGCCAAGGTAAGAGAGATTATCAGGGGCCTGATGAATCTCCCTCTATGTTTCTAGAGAGAATTATGGAGGCATATAGGAGCTATAATCCTTTTTATCGTCAGGCAGAGAATCAAAAGGCATCTGTCACGATGGCCTTATTGGGCAAACTGCCCTGGATATTAAAACAAAGTTACAAAGCTTAGATTGATTACAAGATATGACTTTGAGAGATTTAGTCAGAGAAGCTGAGAAGGTATACTATAAGAGAGAAACTGAGGAAGAGAAGGGAGCAAATGGAGGATAAAAGAAACAAAAGGCAGAGTAAGGCGTTGACTAAGGTCCAGGTCACAACAACAAATAGGCCAAAAATTAAGAAACAGGGAGACAAGAAGGTATACATTGGCCCACGACAGAGGCCACCCTTGGCCTCAGATCAATGTGCCTACTCAAACAAAAAGGACACTGGGCCAAAATTGACATAGAAAGCGACAGCCACGCCAGCCAGCCATTCTGACTCTGGAGGATGACTAAGAAAGTCGGGGCTCAGATCCCCTCCCCGAGCTCAGAGTAACTTTTGAAGTGGAGGGGACCCCAGTAAACTTTGAAGTGGATACAGGGGCAATATACTGAGCCCATAAGGCCACATTGGGCCCTCTATCAAATAAAAAATCTCTATTTCAAGGGGCTAATGGCAGTAAATATCGGGCTTGGACAACTAAGAGGACCATGGACCTGGGAAAAGGAAAAATCCATCACTCCTTCCTAGTAGTCCCAGAATGCCTGGCCCCATTGATCGGCGGAGATCTGCTCACCATGCTCTGGGCCAAAATAAATTTTAACCCTGAAGGCCCTTAAGTGGAATTTCTAAATCTTTCAGTAAAAACTCCAAGAGCCACGGCTCTAACTATGTCAGTAGAAAATGTACATCAACTCACTCACCTTGGTTCAAAGAAACTGCAGGCATTCCTGAAGGATCAAGAACAGAGTTTTCCACTAACAGACTCACAGTGAAGAAAATAACTGAATGGGTAACAAAAGCCTGTTGGGTTCATCAATTGGTAAATGCTTACCCTTCCAAGCTTCCTGTATGAAAGCACATACGAGGAACCAAACCAGGACAATACTGGGAAGTGGACATTACTGAAATAAAGCCAGCAAGGTATGGACTTAAATATCTCCTATTCTTTGTAGATACATTTTCAGGATGCATTTAAGCCTTCCCCACAAAAAAAAGAAAAAAAAAAGAAAAGAAATAGCGCAAATTTTGGTCAAGAATATCCTAGAAGATATTTTTCCAAGATACAGCCTGCCTAAGTTAATAGGGTCTGATAATGGACCGGCGTTCATGGCCCAGGTAAGTCAGGGGTTAGCCAGGACCCTGGGGATTAATTGGAAGTTACATTGTGCTTATAGACCCCAGAGTTTAGGACAGGTAGAAAGAATGAACCAAACCATTAAACAGACCTTAAAAAAATTAAGCTTAGAGACCGGAATAAAAGATTGTACTATGCTCCTGCCTTATGCACTGTTAATGAAGAAAATACTCACTCTGATTTTAGTGTAACCTCACCCCCTATGAAATTCTCTATGGTGCCCCTCCTCCAGTAAGGGACCTAACACCAACTCTAAGACCTTACAATCCCTTCCACACCAGCTTGCTTGACACACTTAAAGCTCTTGAAAGAATTCAGTGACACCTGTGAAAACAGCTGGCCACTGCCTACCAAACTGGGGACGAGGGGACTCCACATCGATATCAAGTAAGAGACTTTGTCTTCGTAAGACGACATCAGGTGACATCGCTGGAACCCCGCTGGAAAGGACCATTCCAGGTGCTACTTATAACACCTACAGTGGTAAAGGTAGATGGAATCACTTCCTGGATGCATGCCTCTCATCTCAAGCCTGCGCCCTGTCCAGACATTGACTGGAAACTGGAATTGGCTGGAAACTGGAAAAGACTGGTAACCCTTTCAAATTGCACATTCGCCGTGTGGATAAGGCTATAGACTCTCCCCTTGACCACCAGTATTTCTAACCCTCATCACCCCTTTCAGCAGCGATGGCTGATCACAAATCCTACTGGACAAGAAGTTTAATCAATCTTGCATACAGCCCCCTTAGGGACCTGGTGGCCATCTCTCCACCCAGACATTTGTCAGCTGGCTATATGTCTTTCCTATTCAGATATCCCTGAAGAAGAGGATCCCACTAAAATTCCATTAAATCCCTTCCGTATCATATGTAATGGAAACAAACATTATGGATGTAGGGACACGTGAGCCAGATGCAGGTCGGCTAGCCTAGATTACTATGTTTGCCCGGTGAACTATCAAAGCCACAAACAGCCATGGCTGTGTGTGGGAAAAGCCGACTTCTTCTGTAATCAAGGGGATGTGAGCATACAGGGGCTGCATGATGGAACCCAAACTCCTAATCAAATTCAGTACACAGCATTGGCCATATTACCAATAAGATAACCTAAATCGATGGCACCCAGAGGGGTCTCTAGATCCTCAAATTCTGTGGAACCTTTTTAACTTTGGGAAGGGCTCAAAGGCGTGAAAAGAGATTCCCCTATGTGGAGGCCTTTTCCGTCCTTCGCTCACATCCTGAACTATGCTTCTCCAATAGATCCTCACCCTCAGCCTTCTGCTCTAGTCTCTCTGCTGTCACTCCCACCTCAACAACCTGATTTCTCCCATCCCGTTACTAGATCAACAACCCAAACATCCGCCGGTTCTCAGACCATTGCCCCCTTGCTGAGGTAGCAGGTACTTAGTTACCACTCTACCCACTCACTCCTCTCTTCTCCTGTCAGCACCCATACGGGGTTTCACCAGGTCCTTTTACCAGCTAACCTAAAGCTCAAAATAGCTGAGAAGACCCCTATCCAAGATGTAATAAAAATGGTCTTTAAAGTTGCTTTGTCATCACTGAAAACAGGTTACTAAGAATTTAAAGTCCCTCACAGGCTTTTTGGATACATACTCCCATCTTCCCCTCTTTTCTACATGTTCTACTGCTCAAGTTTTTGTTGCTAGAAAATCCCAAACCCCTTTCCCATTATTCTTTTACATCTCTCTGTACTCATTCTCAGATCCTCGGAACTGCTCTAAGTCCCGCCTTCCCTCTCTTTCCCCTCTGTTCCACACCCACAGAAAAGTCTTAACTGATCTTCTCCAGATGTCTTCACCATGGCTGACTTTAGGACGTTCAGCAAAAGAGTCCCTATAAAAGAGTTCAGTGTAGACAAACTTCCTGTTTTCATGTGGCCCTGTTCTACTTGGCCACTGGCTAAAACAATCAGTACTTGTAAGCTAGACACCCCCTTACTAGTTTTTCACAAAATATGTGAACAAGGCCTCTGACTTTGAGCTGGGGCTTCAAAGAGATGGCTACATTTCTATGATAAAGAAGTTACCAACTGGCTCCATGGTAACAGCTGGCAAGCGGAAAAAAGAAAGGGATGAAATATCTCTCCCCCTCCCAGGTGTCCTTGAAAAGTTAATTTGCTCAGAACAGAGGAAAAAAACATAAAAAAAACTGCTTTTTGTGAATTTCTGCTGACTGTGAACTTCTGAGCACATTCCCTTACATGTTGGGTACAAAATTCTGAAACTTCCTAAACTTGGGGTTCATGGGATTAATTGATTACAACAGAAGCAATGCCCTCTGAATCCGTTTGCAACCAAATAGGACTGTTTCCCTAGCTTTGGTGCTATCTTAGGTGCCTTGTCTTGACTGTTCCTACAAGAGTATAATTCTATATACTTAAACATTTTTATGTTTTCATTAAATGGTCAACAGTGGTGATTAAATGTGTAATGGAGCAGAGGTTACCCAGAGTGCTCTATCATGATGCAGGTTCATTTGAAGATCAAACAGGGGGGCATACAACCCGGTTCCACAGGGAACATATATCCCTCACTTCAGCCATCCTATTAGGAATACGAGTTGCTGCAGGGGAGGTCACAGGAACCACTGCCTTGGTCCATGGTACAAAGCAAAATACCCAATTAGAAGCAGCAATAGACCAAAACTTAAAGATATTAGAAACCTCCATCACAGCTTTGTGGGAATCTTTAACCTCTCTCTCTGATGTTGTTTCATACAACAATCGAGGGTTGGACCTCCTCTTCCTGAGAGAATGGTGCCTTTGTGCTGCATTGAGGGAAGAATGTTATTTTTATGGCAACAATACTGGAGTTGTAAAAAATTTATGAGTAAAATAAAAGGATGCCTTGAAGAGTGTCAACGAAAGAGAGAGGCCCAAAAAGTGTGGTTTGAGTCTTGGTTCACACAGTCCCCCTGGTTAACTATACGTTTATCAACCTTGGCCAGTCCAATAATAATACTCACATTCTTGCTAACTATAAAACCCTGTTTGCTCAACCATGTATTTTCATTTCTCCAACCTCAAATTAGACAAGTTAAACTTATGGTAATACCCCACTAGCAGACATAGAATGTGACACCACTCCAATGATCACTTTTATGATTAAAAGTAGCCAGAAGAAGACGTGGGGAATGAAAGGTTAATAAAATGGTACTTGTCACTTCCTCTTTTTCTGTATGCTTAACAAAACACTGTTGAAATCTTGAGAACTGTTTGCTAATCTTGTTCCCAGAATGTGCTGTCTCCAACTTCCAAAATATATAATGTACTCCCTCTCCCAGTTGCATGCAAACTGCCCACTCGCCCTGACCCATCAATAAACTTCCCTCCCTGCCCTCTACAAGGAAAACACATAAGCTCTGCTTAAGATGTCCTCAGGGCTCTCTGCTCGATTCAAGGGAGCTCTGAGCCCCAGCATGCTGGACCCCCAATAAACCCTTTGCTGTTCCATGAGACAGTCTCTTGGTGGTCTCTTCCTCCGACGCTCACCTGAACATTACTTGGATGATTGAATGTAGAAGAGAACATCCAGTCAAAAAGGGATAGTCGGTAGGATTAGGAAGATAGTCGGTATGTTTAGGAAGGAGAGTGAGTATAGGATTTGGAACAAAAGTTTTTTAGCAATAGGGTTTTGGTTAGAGAGTGAATGTAAATGTGAGCACATATGAACCATCACAATGATGAACTGGGGAAAATATGTAGGAAAGAAGATATCAATAGAGACATTACGAAATCAGGCAAAGTATAAAGTGTGTGATAGAATTAGGCATTTTCAACAGGGTTGATTTTGGATATATTATCTTAGGAAGAAACGAATATATTGTCACAAATAGGATTGAATTTTGAGAGCATTAGGCAACCTGGACATGGATGTTTTTAGTAATCCATGTTAACTTTACATTTAGGCTTTGGTAGAAACATAAGTGTGACCTTTTCTTTTTGTGTCCAGAATATTACTGGGTTAAATTGTATATGTAGATCAGGTGACATGAATATTTCTTCCACCATTTCTGGGAGCCATAATTTGAATACGTATAAATTAGTATTGAGTTTACAATGAGGTGTACCCTGTGTCTATGAATATAGAGACAATGCATGAATAGACTATACTGTGAATAAATAATATAACTGGTTCCACTTTAAATAATGGATTGATTTGATATCTGAAAATATATAAGAAATCTTATATTGATATACAATCATTCATTCCATCCAGTTATACATCTAATGGTAATATTAGGGTTATGGTTTATCATGAACGGTGTGTGAGTTTTGCTTCAAAAGGGATTATGGAAATCGAAAATAATGGGTTTGGTAAGAAGTCTCATGAAAAGACCAGTCAAGAAACATGGAGGAATACATGTGTTCTGAAACAGAAAATTATTGAAAGTGAAACACATACCCATAATTTTGCTAACTTGTGGATGAAATATATACTCTATTATGTGCATTACCTGAAGAAATAGTAATGTACCAGTGGCGAATAAGAATGAACATGAAAATACACATCATGTCCCATATGAATCTACTTGTATTAATGAGAAACTGGGTCAATTATTGTAGAAACATTAGGATATGTATGCACCATTCACTGAAGTTAGTTTTCATTACTAGGAAGCAAATATGTATTTCAGGTGGATGAATATTTCAGAGAATAACCTTTTGAAATGTTGACTATAAATCCACATACATGAATATGAAAAAATTTAGGGAGTGTATAATAAGGCATATATATTTTATATTTTAAAAAAATCTGGAGTGTGTATATATACACAGAGAGACAGAGAGAGACATTAAAAAGTAGCAATATATATGCCAATCGAAATTCACCGTGATATATATATCTTACACAGATAGAAAAATATTCAATTTACTGAACATGGATTTATGTATAATATTGTTCAACTAGGAGGCTCACACATAGGATGAATTTTCAAAACCCATAGCGTTTAGGTGGAGTGATCACTTCTCATCATTTGTATCTGTCAAGTCAGACACCTCACAAGAACGTATGTGTGATACCAGGTAGTATTCTATATGTGCATATAAAAATAGATGTGCTCAATAGGTTACATAAAATGGGAGAGAGGAATTCACATATTTGTTAAATTTAAAAATACATGGAGAACTATTTCAATTTAAATCGACTAGATTTATAGCACCTACATTTTGTCATGCAAAAGCCATGTCCAACTATACACCATGCCTCCTCTGAACTGCTTGTATTTATATTCTGTTTGGGTTATTTTTCTCCATCTTATTAGGATTAGTAGTCAGAGACAAGTAGGGTATGGGTTAGTGTCACGGATTCAGTATTTCAAATGGAAAATAGGAAAATAAATCCAATGTGTATGCAAATATGTGCCACAAAAAATATTCCCACTCTCATCCAGAAAAATGCCTTGAAATTATCTTCGCCCCAGGTAAAACACAATTAGAAAAGAAGAGTTAGAAAATCTGTGAATACATATGTGGAATGGAAAATGCTCAGGAGTTCACAACCTTGGAGGTGGTAGAGGAGTTTCCAAAAGTAAGGGACAGTGTAAACACTCCACAATCATGGAGCTATGCTGGCCTAAAGACTTCTTGAGAAACTGCCTCTGAGTTTGGGCATTTGAAATATATGTTGTTGTCAGGAGCTTTAGCTTCCTTTGAAGTGAGACCATCAAACCTGGGTCAGTATCTATGTGACCTGGAGGACATGGTTTCTTATTTTCCGATGAACATGAGGCAGCAGTGCTGAAGTCTCTTTGTAGGTAAACTGTGGCCTCTTCGGGCAAAGTGACACCCCGTGTGGACTTTGAAGCCATTTGGTCATCCTCCACTTTTCGTGGTGTTTTTTTGCTGCTGCACTGGGAGTTTGGTATTTGATTCATGACATACAAGGAGTTCAACTGGGACACAGTGCATGAGGGAGTCTTGTAACGTGTGGTGGGTCAGGCTCTGCAGGAGAATGCACCAACTGGGCTTCTATTCCACATTGCTTGCCGCCTTGACCATAGCAACCTAATTCTGAACATTGCCCTGAAAACTCTGCATATAACAAGATGCCTTTTCATATAATGGTCTCCTGGCTGCATCAAGTCAGTCACAAGCCATTTGGACGCCAATGGCAGATCCACATGGCCACATCACAGATGTATTATCACACACCTGCCTACCACTGCTCTAGGCCCACTACTCAGCAGGCTCCAACTTACTGGCATCTCTGTTCTACACCATTTTCATGAAACCCAGTCAATCAAGGCACTGTCTGTTACACTCATGATCAGCAACAGGACATCCAATGGTTCTCCAGTGCCATCTGGTCATTGGGAATTTCAAAAATTTCATGGTGTTTTTCTTTCCATTTTTCAAGAATGAAGTTGGAGGCACTTTGGGGTTTCCATTCATTCAGGAACCATTACATGGGGAGGAAGCTCATTTCAATGAAAGCTCTGAGGAACTCTAACAGGCAAGGCTTCCCAAACACTGGCCAAAAGGTCACATGAAGCCAGGACCATTGAGGTCTACAACGTGAGGTCCATGTGTCTTTTGACTCTAACTATGGCTGCCAAGTTTTTCAGAATAAAATCATGTGATATCCTTGCTGAGATTTTCAGCTCTCTGTGGAAAGCCATCCTGGGCCTAGATCTCAGGTTTCAAGGGCAACTCTCATGTGTGGCCTCCTACAATGCCAACACAATTAATGGCAATACTTCTCTGAGGTCAGTTCCAGAACTCAGTCTCCAAGGAGAATCACAGCAGAGTTCAAGCCCATGTGGACCCTGTCATCTCTTCCAAACGCCACACAAATGACCACAATTAAAACCAAAACATTCCCACATGGCCCTCATCTTCATCCATATAGGCACTCATCATAAACTCTGGCTGGAGGTTTCCATGAGGGATGCAGCCCAAGACAGTGTCCAAAATATCCACCATTGCCCCTCATTTGTCTAAATTTAGGGTGGTCTGGAAACCCTTTCTGTGAACCAAGAGTGATCAAATAGGCGTGCCGTTAATACTGCTCTGCTTCTCCAATTTGAGGCCTACTGACTGTCAGGTATAGATTGCTTATGTGATTTGGCATCATGAGAGAAACCAAGCACTTATGCAGGACTTTGAATAACTCATTTGACCTATAGGAATCCTATTCTCACTTGATGGACGTCAGGAACCTAACAGAGAAAGGCAAGAGACTTCATCCACAATGACTGATCCTTTTGCCATTTTGGTTTTGGATGCACACATGGGATCTTCTTTAGATTTATCAGGAGCTGAGAATCTTAGCCACAGCCTCAACCAAGGCCTAGTGTCTGATTAAGACACATCCCTTTCCAAAGAAATTAAGCAATGAGCCACAGGTGATGCCCATTCATTTCCATTTGAAAACTGTTTCTTCAGGCTTCAAAAAGGGGTGGCCTGAAACAAAGACCTTCCTGACATTCAAGGCAACAGAACCATAGGTAAGCAAATGGCCCAAAGCAGGGTTTCTCCAATGAGACTTTACTGGTCACACTAATATCTGAGATGTTCCCATTCCCTTCAGCTATCAAGAACATGGCCATGTCACAGAGCATGGAGGTTATACATATCTTGGACAATAAATCATGAGCTCATTCTGGAGAGTGGCCAGAATTCAGGAAGAAAACCGGAACTTAGGAAGTTAGTAGTTGTTTCCTATCCATAAGACAAGCCACAGTCTATTCATCACTTATGAACGATGAATGCTGGGAAGCTTTCTACTAGACAGGACACCTCCATTGATGCATTCTCTTTTCTAATGTCTAAAACCACGGACACAGTGGATACACAGACATAGAAACACTCGCCTTGTCAAAAGAGTTACTATCAACAGTAGACTCCAAAGCAAACGAACCACCTTTATTACCTATTCGCAGAATATGAGACAAAACCACAAACTCACACCCACACACATAAAGTCACCTCATTCCCAAAAGTGGATCTGTGACTATCTGGAGTGTCCTCTGACTGGTGGGCCATACTATGTTCCTCTGGAAATGGCCTTTCCTCTCTCAGATTTTGTCTCCTTGGCCAACTCTGTGATGCTTTGAGGAGCCTGCAGTTAGCCACTACCTGCTATCTCAGGAAAGGCCTCTCTTCAGAGCTCAATTGGCATTTGGCCATCCTCAAATCAGTAGGTACCAAGAAGGTCTGAATCTGTACTTGGTAAATACAAACAAGTGAGCCCACTGGGACTGGGACTGGGACTGGCTCTTGGTGCCTGGCTTCTTGCATCACAATTTCAGAGAGTTCCATCACCAAGGAAGTTAGCTAGGACACTTCCTTCAGGAACTGAATGAGGTCACTGCCTTGGCAACAACTTTGTCCTAACCGTTGCTTCCAAGGGTTCCATGAGATGGAGGCTGCTCCTACTTTGTGTGACAATTTGACTTGTTACAATGGTATATCAAAATAGGCACCTGGGAACAGCTCTCCACGCAGGCCTGCTTAGGTCCATCTTCTCTACATTAAGAAGAGAAAGGCTGATGCATACACATCCCTTCGTCCTGTTCAGGTTGTTTTCCATGAAGATGGATTTTGCTCTCTCAGATCCTTCATAGCTGCCTACATCTTCTCCAGGGATCATTTCTGCATCGAACTTTGAGGTTCTCAGCAGTTGGAAGATACCCTACATTCCTGTATTGTAAGGCGAACTCTGTCCCTGCTCTTTTGTAATTTTAGATTGAAACAACAGTGTATGGTTAGGGTTAATAACAGGTTCGATTTGGGCAAGGAATCATTATGCGGGATGAATAATGGTATTGGGAACCTGCAATATTTATAGGAATATAGAGATGAAATATAAGTATGAAAACAGAAATCTAGGTAAGATTTGAAGCTCAGAAATGCATTGGGCAACTGATTGCGATACGTAGCTTTGAATTACGTTCTAGATACATGTTTCAGAAAAATCTTTATACAATGGCATAGGATCTTGTACCTTGGATGATTGAATGTAGTAGAGAACATCTACTCAAAAAGGGATAGTCGATAGGATCAGGAACATAGTCAGTATGTTTCGGAAGAAGAGTGAGTATAGGATTTGGACCAAAGTTCATAAGCAATAGGGTTTCGGTTAGAGAGTGAATGTCAATGTCAGCACATGTGAAGGGTCAGTCACAATGTTGAACTGGAGAAAATATGTAGGAAAGTAGATATCAATAGAGACATTAGGAAATCAGGCAAAGTACAAAGTGAGTGAAAAAATTAGACATTTTCAATGGTATTGAGGTTGAATATATAATCTTAGGAAGAAACAAATATGTAGTCACCAACAGGATGATCATTTGAGAGCATTAGGCAACCTGGACATGGATGTTTTTAGTAATCCATGTTCAGTTTCCGTTTAGGCTTTGTTACAGTCATACGTGTGACTTTTGCATTTTGTGTCCAGAATACTACTGTGATAACATGCATATGTAGATCAGGTGACATGAGTATTTCTTCCACCATTTCTGGGAGCAATATTTTGAAGATGTATAAATTAGTATTGGGGGTACAAAGAGGTGTAACCTGTGTCTATGAATATAGAGATAATGCATGAATAGACCATACTGTGAATAGATAATATAACTGGTTCCACTTTACAAAATGTATTGAATTGATATCTGAAAATATATAAGAAATCTTATATTAATATAAAATCATTCATTCCAACCAGTTATACATCTAATAGTCATATTATAGTTATGATTTATCATGCAGTGTGTGTCCGTTTTGCTTCAAAAGTGATAAAGGAATTCGAAAATAATGTGTTTGGAAAGAAATCTCATGAAAAGATCAGTCAAGAAACATGGAGGAATCCATGTGTTCTAAAGCAGGAAGTGATTGAAAGTGAAACAAATGCCTATAAATTTGCTAACCTGTGGAGGAAATATATATCCTATGATGTGCATAAACTGAAGAAATTGTAATGTCCCAGTGTTGAATAAAAATGAACATCGATAAACACATCATGTCCCATAGGCATCTATTTGCATTGATGATAAACTGTGTCAGTTACTATAGAAATATTAGGATTTGTATGCACCATTCACTGAAGTTAGTTTTCAGTACTAGGAAGCAAATATGTATTTCAGGTGGATGAAATTTTTTGAGAATAATCTTGTGAAAAGTTGATTATAAATCCACATTCATGAACATGAATAAAATTAGGGAGTGTATATAAGACACATATATTTCATATTTTGAAAAATAGAAGGAGAGAGTGTATATATATATATATATATATATATATATATATATATATATATATACACACACAGACACACACACATACACACCCAGAGACATTAAAAATAGCAATATATGCCAATCAAAATTCACCATGAAATATATATCATCCACAGATCCAAAAATATTCATTGTACTGAACATGGATTTGTGTATAATTTTGTTCAACTAGGAAGCTCACCCATAGGTTGAATTTTCAGTTCCAACGACATTTAGAAGGAGTGATCTTTTCTCTCAATTTGTATCTGCCAAGTTAGCCACCTCACAAAAATGTACGTGTAGTACCAGGTAAGATTCTCTATGTGTATATAAAAATATATTTGCTGAGTAGGCTACAGAGAAAGAGAGACAAGAATTCACATATTTGTTATCTTTAAAACCACATGGACAACTATTGCAACAAAAAATTGTCTAGATTTATAACCCCTAACCTTTAAAATGCAAAAGGCAAGTCCAACTATACACCATGCCTCCTCTGAACTGCTTGTATTTCTATTATGTTTGGGTTATTTTTCTGCCTCATATTAGGATTAGTAGTCAGAGACTAGTAGGGTGTGGTTTAGTGTCAGAGATAAAGTATTTGAAATGGAAAATTGGAAAATGAATCCAATATGTATGTAAATATGTCCTACACAAAAGTCTTCCCACTCTCATCCAGATAAATCCTTTGACATTACCTTCACCCCATGTAAGATGCAATTCGAAGAGAAGAGTTAGAAAATCTGTGAATACATATCTGGAATGGAAAATGCACAGGAGTTCACAACCTTGGAGGTGGTAGAGGAGTTTCCAAAAGTAAGTGACTGTGTAAACACTCCACAAACATGGAACTCTGCTGGCCAATAGCCTTCTTGTAAAACTGCCTCTGAGTTTGGACACTTGAAATATATCTTGTTGTCTGGAGCTTTAGCTTCATTTCTGGTGAGACCATCAAACCTGGATCTGCATCTATGTGACCTGGAGGACATCGTTTCTTATTTTCCATTGAACATGTGGTACCAGTGTTGATTTCTCTCTTTGTTGGTAAACTGTGGCCACTGGAAGCTTATTGTCTCCCTGAGTGGACTGTGAAGCCATTTGGTCATCCTGCCCTTTTTGTGGTGTTTCTTTCTTTTTTTTTAATTTTATTTTTTTATTGGTTGTTCAAAACCCTACAAAGCTCTTGACATATCATATTTCATACATTAGCATACATTAGCTTCAAGTGAGTTATGAACTCCCTTTTTTGCCCCAAGTACAGATTGCAGAATCACATGGGTTACACATCCACATTTTTACATAATACCATAATAGTAACTGTTGTATTCTGCTACCTTTCCTATCCTCTACTATCCCCCCTCCCCTCCCCTCCCATCTTCTCTCTCTACCCCTTCTACTGTAATTCATTTCTCACCTTGTTTATTTTCCCATTCCACTTACAACCTCTTATATGTAATTTAGTATAACAATGAGGGTCTCCCTCCGTTTCCATGCAATTCCCCTTTTCTCTCCCTTTCCCTCCCACCTCATGTCTCTGTTTAATGTTAATCTTTTCTTCCTGCTCTTCCTCCCTGCTTTATTCTTAGTTGCTCTCATTATATCAAATATGACATTTGGTATTTGTTTTTTAGGGATTGGCTAGCTTCACTAAGCATAATCTGCTCTAGTGCCATCCATTTCCCTGCAAATTCCAAGATTTTGTCATTTTTTAGTGCTGCGTAATACTCCATGGTGTATAGATGCCACATTTTTTTAATCCATTCATCCATTGAAGGGCATCTGGGTTGGTTCCACAATCTAGCTATTGTAAATTGTGCTGCTATGAACATCGATGTGGCAGTATCCCTGTAATACGCTCTTTTAAGGTCTTCAGGGAATAGTCCGAGAAGGGCAATAGCTGGGTCAAATGGTGGTTCCATTCCCAGCTTTCCCAGGAATCTCCATACTGCTTTCCAAATTGGCCGCACCAATTTGCAGCCCCACCAGCAATGTACAAGAGAACCCTTTTCTCACTCCAGTAAGATTGGCAGCCATTATGAAATCAAACAACAACAAGTGCTGGCGAGGTTGTGGTGTTTCTTGATGCTGCAATGGGAGGTTGGTATTTGCTTCATGAAATACAAGGAGTTCAACTAGGATATAGGGCTGGAGGGAGTTGTGTCACGTGTGTTGGGTCAGGGTGTGCAGGAGAATTCACCAACCAGGGTTCTATCCCACATAACTTGCCCCCTTGACCATAGCAACTTGATTGTGAACATTGCCCTGAAACCTCTCCATATAACAAGATGCCTTTTCATATAATGGTCTGCTGGCTGTACCAAGTCAGTCACAAGCTATTTGGAAGCCAATGGCAGATCCACATGGCGACACCACAGTTGTATTATCACACACCTGCCCACCACTGCTCTAGGCCCACTACTCAGCAGGCTCCAACTTACTGGCATCTCTGTTCTGCACCATTTTCATGAAACCCAGTCAATCAAGGCACTGTCTGTAACACAACAATCAAGCCACTGTCTGCAACAGAACATCCAATGGTTCTCCAGTGCCACTTGGTCATTGGGAATTTCAAAAATATCATGGTATTTATCTATCCATTTTTCAAGAATGAAGTTGGAGGCACTTTGGGGTTTCCATTCTTCAAGGAACCATTACATGGGGAGGAAGCTCATTTCAATGAAAGCTCTGAGGAACTCTAACAGGCAAGGCTTCCCAAACACTGGCCAAAAGGTCACATGAAGCAAGGCCTATGGAGGTCTACAACGGGAGGTCCATGTGTCTTTTGACTCTTAACTATGGCTGCCAAGTTTTTCAGAATAAAATTATGCGATATCCTTGCTGAGATTTTCAGTTCTCTGAGGAAAGCCATCCTGAGCCTAGCTCTCAGGTTTCAAAGGCAACTCTCATGTGTGGCCTCCTACAATGCCAAAACAATTAATGGCAATACTTCTCTGAGGTCAGTTCCAGAACTCAGTCTCTAAGAGGAATCACACCTGAGTTCAAGATAATGTGGAACCTGTCAACTCTTCCAACCGCCACACAAATGACCACAATTAAAACCAAAACATTCCCACATGGCCCTCATCTTCAGCCGTATAGACACTCATCATAAACTCTAGCTGGAGGTTTCCATGAGGGGCGCTGCCAAAGACAATGTCCAAAATATGCACCCTTGCCCCCCATGTGTCTAAATTCAGTGTGGCCTGGACACCCTTCCTTTGAACCAGGAGTGATCAAATAGGCCTGCTGTTAATGCTGCTCTGCTTCTCCAATTTGAGGCCTACTGACAGTCAGGTATAGATTCATTATGTGATTTGGCATCATGAGAGAACCCAAGTACTTCTGCAGGATTTGAATAACTCATTTGACCCATAGGAATCCTATTCTCACTTGATGGATTTCCGGAACCTATCAGAGGAAGGCAAGAGACTTCATCTACAATGACTGATCTTTTTGCCATTTTGGTTTTGGATGCACACATGGGATCTTCTTTACATCTATCAGGAGCTGAGAATCTTAGCCACAGCCTCAAACAGGGCCTAGTGTCTGATTAAGACACCATCCTTTTCAAAGCAATTAAGCAAAGAGGCACAGGAGATGCCCATTCATTTTCATTTGAAAACTGTTTCTTCAGGCTTCACAAAAGGGTGGCCTGAGGCAAAGACCTTCCTGACATTCAAGGCAATAGAACCATAGTTAAGCAAATGGACCAAAGCAGGGTTTCTCGACTGAGACTTTACTGCTCACACTGATGTCTGAGTTTTCCAAGATGTTCCCATTCCCTTCAGCTATCAAGAACATGGACATGTCACAGAGCTTGGAGGTGGTACATATCTTGCACAATAAATCATGAGCCTATTCTGGAGAGTGGCCAGAATTCAGGAAGAAAACAGGAACTTAGGATGTTAGTAGGTGTTTAAGATCCATAAGGCAAACCACAGTCCATTCATCAATTGAGCAGGATGAATGCTGGGAAGCTTTCTACTAGACAGGACACCTCCATTGATGCATTCTCTTTTCTAATGTCTAAAACCACGGACACAGTGGATACACAGACATAGAAAGTCGCCTTGTCAAAAGACTTACTAGAAACAGTCGACTCCAAACCAAACCAACCACCTTTCCTACCTATTCTCAGAACATGAGACAAAACCGCAAACTCACACCCACACACAAAGGCACCTCCTTCCCAAAAGTAGGTCTGTAACTATCCGGAATGTCTTCTGACTGGTGGGCCATACTATGTTCCCCACAAAATGGCCTCTCCTGTCTCAGATCTTGTCTCCTTGGCCAACTCTGTGATGCTTTGAGGAGCCAACCGTTAGCCACTACCTGCTATCTCAGGAAAAGCTTCTCTTCAGAGCTCTACTGACATTTGGCCATCCTCACATCAGTAGGTACCAAGAAGGTCTGATCTGTACTTGGTAAATCCAAACAAGTGAGCCCACTGGGACAGGGACTGGGACTGGCTCTCGGTGCCTGGCTTCTTGCATCAAAATTTCCGAATGTTCCATCACCAAGGAAGTTAGGTAGGTCACTTCCTTCAGGAACTGAAAGAGGTCACTGCCTTGGAAACAACTTTGCCCTAACCGTTGCTTCCAAGGGTTCCATTAGATAGAGGCTGCCCCTACTTCCTTTGAAAATTTGACTAGTTTCAATTGTATATCAAAATAGGCACCTGGGAACAGCTCTCCATGCAGGTCTGGTTAGGTCAATCTTCTCTACATTAAAAAGAGAGAGGCTGATGCATACACATCCCTTTTTCCTGTCTAGATTGTTTGCCATTGAAGATGGCTTTTGCTCTCACAGGTCCTTCATAGCTGCTGACATCTTCTCCAGGGATTATTTCTGCATCGAACTTTGAGGTTCTCAGCAGTTGGCAGATACCCTACATTCCTGTATTGTAAGGCGAACTCTGTCCCTGCTCTTTTGTAATTTTAGATTGAAGCAACAGTGTATGGTTAGGGTTAATAACAAGTTCGATTTGGGCAAGGAATCATTATGCGGGATGAATAATGGTATTGGGAACCTGCAATATTTATAGGAATATAGAGATAAAATATAAGTATGAAAACAGAAATCTAGGTAAGATTTGAAGCTCAGAAATGCATTGGGCAACTGATTGCGATACGTAGCTTTGAATTACGTTCTAGATACATGTTTCAGAAAAATCGATATACAATGGCATAGGATCTTGTACCTTGGATGATTGAATGTAGTAGAGAACATCTACTCAAAAAGGGATAGTCGATAGGATCAGAAAGATAGTCAGTATGTTTCGGAAGAAGAGCGAGTATAGGATTTGGACCAAAGATCTTTAGCAATAGTGTTTCCGTTACAGAGTGAATGTCAATGTCAGCACATGTGAAGTGTCAGTCACAATGTTGAACTGCAGAAAATATGTAGGAAAGTAGATATCAATAGAGACATTAGGAAATCAGGCAAAAGTATCAAGTGAGTGAAAAAATTAAACATTTTCAACAGTTTTGAGGTTGAATATATAATCTTAGGAAGAAACAAATATGTAGCCAGCAATAGTATTGACATTTGAGAGCATTAGGCAACCTGGTCAGGGATGTTTTTAGTAATCCATGTTCAGTTTACCTTTAGGCTTTGGTACAATCATACGTGTGGCTTTTGCATTTTGTGTCCAGAATATTACAGTGATAACATGCATATGTAGATCAGGTGACATGAGTATTTCCTCCACCATTTCTGGGAGCAATATTTCAAATATGTATAGATTAGTATTGGGGGTACAACCAGGTGTACCCTGTGTCTATGAATATAGAGATAATGCATGAATAGACCATACTGTGAATAAATAATATAACTTGTTACACTTTAAACAATGTATTGAATTGATATCAGAAAATATATAAAAAATCTTTTATTGATATATAATCATTCATTCCAACCAGTAATACATCTAATGGTGATATTACAGTGATGGTTTATCATGAAGTGTGTGTCCGTTTTGCTTCTAAAGTGATAAAGGAAATCGAAAATAATGTGTTTGGATAGAAGTCTCATGAACAGACCAGTCAAGAAACATGGAGGAATACATGTGTTCTGAAGCAGGAAGTGATTGAAAGTGAAACAAATGCCTATATATTTGCTAACCTGTGGAGGAAATATATATCCTACGATGTGCATAAAATGAAGAAATTTTAATGTCCCATTGTTGAATAAAAATGAACATCAATATACACATCATGTCCTATAGGAATCTACTTGCTTTGATGATAAACTGTGTCAGTTACTGTAAAAATATTAGGGTTTGTAAGCACGATTCACTGAAGTTAGTTCTCAGGACGAGGAAACAAATATGTATTTCAGGTGGTTGAATGTTTCTGAGAATAATCTTATGAAAAGTTGATTTTATATCCACATACATGGATATGAATGAATTTAGATAGTGTTTAATAGACACATGTTTTTCATATTTTGAAAAATATATATATATATATATATATATATATATATATATATATATATATATATATAAAACTCATGGAGAAATATTACAATGAAAATTTGACAAGATTTATAACACATACCCTTGATAAAGCAGAAGGAAATTCCAAGTATATACCATGCCTCCTATTAAAGGCCTGTATTTCTATTCTGTTAGTTTTCTTTTTATCCATCATATTAGCATTAGTAGTCAGAGTCTATTAGGGTATGTGTTAGTGTCGGGGATCAGTATTTCAAATGAAAATAGGAAAATAAATCTAATGTGTATGCAAATATGTGCTACACAAAAATCTTGCCACTCTCATCCAGAACAATTCCTTTACATTAACTTCACTCCAAGTAAGACACAATTAGTGGAGAGGAGTTCGAAAACCTGTGATTACATATGTGGAACTGAAAATGTTCAGGAGTTCACAACATTGGATGTGGTAGAGCAGTTTCCAAAAGTAAGGGAGAGGTTAAACACTCCACAAACTTGGAGCTCTGCTGGCCTTAAGACTTCTTGAGAAAATGCCTCTCAGGTTGGGAACATGAAATATATGAAGTTGTCAGGAGATTTAGCTTCCTCATTGTGACACCATCAAATGTGGGTCTGCATCTATGTGACCTGGAGGAAATGGTTCCTTATTTTCTAATGAACATGAGGCAGCAGTTCTGAATTCTTTCTTGGTAAACTGTGGCCACTGGGAGTTAAGTGTCTCCCCGTGTGGTCTGTGAAGCCATTTGGTCATCCTCCATTTTTGTGGTGTTTCTTACTGCTGCACTGGGAGTTTGGAATTGGCTTAATGAAATACAAGGAGTTCAACTGGGACACAATTCTGGAGGGAGCTCTGACACGTGTGATTGCTCAGGGTCTTCAGGAGAATGTTCGAAACATGGGTCTATCCCACATAGCTTTCCCCTTGACTATAACAACCAGATTCTGAACATTGCCCTGAAACCTCTCAATAAAACAAGATGCCTTTACATATAAGGGTCTGCTGCCTGCACCATATCAGTCACAAGTATTTTGGAAGCCAAAGGGAGATCCACGTGGTCCCATCACAGATATTTATTCACAAATGTATAGTCCACTGCTCTAGCCCCAATACTCAGCAGGCTCCAACTTACTGACATCTCGGTTCTGTACCATTTTCATGACAACCAGTCAATCAAGGAACTGTCTGGTACACACATGATCAGCAACAGGACATCCAAAGTTTCTCCAGTGCCACCTGGTCATGGAAATTTCAAAAATTTCATGGTATTTGTATAGCCATTTTTCAAGGATGATGTTGGAGGCACTGTGGGTTTCAATTCATTCAGGAACCATTAAATGGTGAGTAAGCTCATTTCAATGAAAGCTCTGAAGAACTCTCACAGGCAAGGCTTCCCAATGAGTGCCCAAAAGTTCACATGAAGCCAGGCTCATTGAGGTCTACAATATGAGGTACATGTGTGTTTTGAGTCTCAACTATGACTTCCAAGTCTTTCAATAAAAAAATCATGTGTTACCCTGGCTGAGATTCCCAGTGCTCGGTGGAAAGCCACCCTGGGCCTAGATCTCAGTTTCCAAGTGCTAATCTCATGTGTGGCCTAATATAATCCCAAAACAATTCATGGCAATACTTCTCTGAAGTCAGTTCCAGAACTCAGTCTCTAAGGAGTATCAGAGCAGAGTTCAAGCCCTGGTGGACCAAGTCATCTCTTCCAACCGCCACACAAATGACCACAATTAAAACCAAAACACTCCTACATGACCCTCATATTCTTCCATAAAGACACTCATCATAACATATGGCTGGAGGTTTCCATGAGGGGCACAGCCCAAGACAGTGTCCAAAATAAGCTCCCTTGCCCCTCATTTGCCTAAAGTCAGGGTGGCTTGGACACCCATCTTGTGAACCAGGAGTGATCTTTAAGGGTAAAAGAAATTGAAATTAAAGTGTAAAAGTTAAAGTGTAAAAGACCGGGTTTGTAAAGTTTCTAATATTCAAGGCCTGATTTAAAATGGAAAGGACCAGGTATTGTTAAGTTCCTATGCTACATGAAAAATCTGAAATTCCTGTTACTTGTAGGACAATTTCTGGACTGCCCAGTAAATATTCCCCCTGACCGACTGGTTGCTTAATAACCTAGGACCCTGTGTGGCTTGGCACATATGCATCGCAGGGCCTAATCTAATCAATTTGAATCTGTACCCCGCTGTAGAACTGACCTATCCCTCCTGCCTGACATGTTCCCACCAATGAATGAACTAATCATGTTTAGGTTTTGTTGTTTGATTTTCCCGCAGTGTATGATGATTTTTTAAAAGATACTGTGATATATGTAAAGTCTCGCCCTCCCCAAAAAGTGTACTTAAGCACTGCTCAACCTCAGCTTGGAGATCTGGGCTGCTCTCCCTTCTTGAGTGACCATGGAGCCCTAGCATACTGGATTGGATCCTCAATAAATGTCTTTTGCTGTTGCATGAGCCGTGGTCTCATACATGAACATGAATGAATTTAAGGAGTGTATAATAAGACACATATATTTCATATTTTGAATAATCTATAGAGTGCAGATTTTTCACAAAACACATACAGAGATATTAAAAAGTAGCAATATATATGCCAATCAAAATTCATCATGAAATACATATCATACACAGATCCAAAAATATTTATTTTACTTAACATGGATTTATGTGTAATGTTGTTCAACTAGGAAGCTCACGCATAGGTTGAATTTTCAGTTCCTACAGCGTTTAGGAGGAGTGATCTCTTCTCACAATTTGTATCTGCCAAGTAGGCCACCTCACAATAATGTACGTGTGGTACCAGGTAGGATTCTATTTGTGCATATAAAAATACATGTGCTGAATAGGCAACAGAGAAAGGGAGACAGGAATTCACATATTTGATACCTTTCAAAACACATGGAGAACTATATCAATTAAAAATTAACCAGATTTTTAAAAACTACCCTTTATCATGCAAAAGGCAAGTCCAACTATACACCATGCCTCTTCTGAACTGCTTGTATTTCTATTCTGTTTGGGTTATTTTTCTCCATCATATTAGCATTAGTAGTCAGAGTCTAGTAGGGTATGCGTTAGTGTCATGGATTCAGTAATTCAAATGGAAATAAAGGAAAATGAATCCATTGTGTATGCAAATATGCGCTACAAAAAAACTTTCCACTCTCATTGAGAGCAATGCCTTGACATTACCTTCACCCAAGTAAGACACAATTAGAGGACAAGAGTTAGAAAATCTGTGAATACATATCTGGAACGGAAAATGCTCAGGAGTTCACAAGCTTGGGCATTTTAGAGGAGTTTTCAAACTTAAGGGACAGGATAAACAGTCCAAATTCATGGAACTCTGCTGGCCTAAAGACTTCTTGAGAAACTGCCTCTGAGGTTGGGCACTTGAAATATATGTTGTTGTCAGGAGCTTTAGCTTCCTTTGTAGTGATACCATCAAAGATGGGTCTTCATTTATCTGACCTGGAGGACATGGTTTCTTATTTTCCAAAAGAACATGAGGCAGCAGTGCTCAATTCTTCCTTTGAAGGTAAACTGTGGCCACGGAGGGGTAAGTGTCTCCCCGTCTTGACTGTGAAGCCAATTGGCCATCCTACAATTTTCGTGGTGTTTCTTGCTGCTGCACTGGGCTTTTGGTTTTTCCTTCATGAAATACAAGGAGTTCAACTGGGACACAGTGCTGGAGCGAGTTCTGTCACGTGTGGAGGGTCAGGGTCTACAGGAGAATTCACCAACCAGACTTCTATCCCACATAACTTGAAACATTATCCATAGCAAACTGATTCTGAACATTGTCCTGAAACCTTTACATATAACAAGATGCCTTTACAGATAAGGGTCGGCTAGCTGTACCATGTAAGCCACAAGCCATTTGGAAGTCAATGGCAGACCCAAATGGCCCCACCACAGATGTTTTATCATACACCTGCACACCACAGCCCTGGGCCCACTTCTCAGCACTCTCCAACTTACTGGCATCTCTGTTCTGCACAATTTTCATGAAATCGAGTCAGTCAAGGCACTGTCTGGTACACTCATGATCAGCAACAAGACATCCAAAGGTTCTCCAGTGCCACCTGGTCAGGGGAATTTTATGGTATTTATAGAGCCATTTTTCAAGGATGAAGTTGGAGGCACTGTGGGTTTCAATTCATTCAGGAACCATTAAATTTTGAGGAAAATCATTTCAATGAAAGCTCTCGAGAACTCTCACAGGTAAGGCTTCCCAAAGAGTGGCCAAAATACACATATATTTCATATTTTGAAAAATCTTGACAGTATATATATATATATATATATATATATATATATATATATATATATATATATACAAACACACACAGACATTAAAAACTAGCAATATATATGCCAATCGAAATTCATCATGAAATATATATCATCCACGTATCCAAAAATATTCATTTTACTGAACATGGATTTATGTATAATGTTGTTCAACTAGGAAGCTCACCCATAGGTTGAATTTTCAGTTCCAACAGCGTTTAGGAGGAGTGAACTTTTCTCACAATTTGTATCTGCCAAGTCAGCCACCTCACAAGAATATATGTGTGATACAAGGTACAATTCTATATGTGCATATAAAAATACATGTGCTGAATAGGATACAAAGAAATGGGGGAGACAGGAATTCACATATTTGATAAGTTTAAAAATACATGGACAACTCTTTCAACAAAAAATTGACTAGATTTAAAACTCCTTCCCTATATAATGGAAAAGTTAATTCAATGGTAAACCATGCCTCCTCTGATATGTTTGTATTTCTGTTCTATTTGGGTTATTTTTCTCCATTACGTTAGGATTAGTTGTCAGAGTCTTGTAGGGTATGGGTTAGTTTCAGGGATTCAGTATTTCGAAAGGAAAATTGGAAAATGAATCCAATGTGTATGCAAATATGTGCTACACAAAAATCTTCCGACTCTCATCCACAACAATGCCTTGACCTTAACTTCGTCCCAAGTAACACATGTAGAGGAGATGAGTAAGAAAATCTGTGAATACATATCTGGAATTTAATATGCTCAGGAGTTCACAAACTTGCAGGTAGAAGGCGAGATTCCAATAGTAAGGGACAATGTGAACACTCCAAAAACATGGAGCTCTGCTAGCCTAAAGGCTTCTTGAAAAACTGGCTCTGATGTTGGGCTCTTGAAATATATGTTGTTGTCAGGAGCTTTAGCTTTTTTTGTAGTGAGACCATAAAAGCTGGGTCTGCATCTATGTGACCTGGAGGAGATGCTTTCTTATTTACCAATGATCATGAGGCAGCATTGCTGAATTCTCTCTTTCGGGGTCAACTGTGGCCACTTGGGGCTAAGTGTCTCCTCATGTGGACTGTGAAGCCATTTGATCATCCTCCAATTTTTGTGATATTTTTTGCTGCTACACTGGGAGTTCAGTATTTCCTTCATGAAATACAAGGAGTTCACCTGGGACACAGTGCTGGAGGGAGTTCTGTCACGTGTGGTGGGACAGGGTCTGCAGGAGAATGCACAAACCAGGCTTCTGTCCAACATAGCTTGACCCCTTGACCATAGGAACCTGATTCTGAACATTGCCCTGAAACGTACCCATATAACAAGAATCATTTACATATAAGGGTCTGCTGGCTGCACCATGTCAGTCACAAGCCATTTGGAAGCCATTGGGAAATCCACATGGAAGCACCACAGATGTTTTATCTCACACATGCCCACCTTTGCTCTAGGCCCACTATTCAGCAGGCTCCAACTTACTGGAATCTCTGTTCTACACCATTTTCGTGAAACCCAGCCAATCAAGGCACTGTCTGGTACACTCATGATCACCAACAGGATATCCAATGGTTCTCCAGTGCCTCCTGGATATGGGAATTTCAAAAATTTCATGGTATTTATCGAGCCCATCTTTCAAGGTTGAAGTTGGAGGCACTGAGTGTTTCATTTAATTCGGTAACCATTAAATGGTGAAGAAGCTCATTTCAAAGAAAGATCTGGAGAACTCTCACTGCCAAGATTTCCCAAAGAGTGGCCAAAAGGCCACATGAAGCCAGGCCCATTGAGGTCTACAATGTGAAGTGCATTTGTGTTTTGACTCTCAACTATTGCTGCCAAGTGTTTCAGAATAAAATTATGTGATACCTTGGCTGAGATTCCCAGTGCTCTGTGGAAAGCCACACTGGGAATAGATCTCAGTTTCCAATGGTGACTCTCATGTGTGGCCTCCTAATATCCCAACACAATTCATGGCAATACTTCTCTGAGGTCAGTTCCAGGACTCAGTCTCTATAGGGTATCACACCAGAGTTCAAGCCCAGGTGGACCCAGTCATCGCTTCCAACTTCCACACAAATAACCACAATTAAAACCAAAACACTCCCACATGGCCCTCATCTTCTTCCATATAGACACTCCTCATAACCTCTGGCTGGATGTTTCCATGAGGGGCGCAGCCCAACACAGAGTCCAAATAACCTCGCTTGCCCGTCATTTTCCTAAAGGCAGGGTGGCCTGTACACCCTTCCTGTGAACCACAAGGGATCAAAAATGCCTTTTTTTAATACTTCTCTGCTTCTCCAATTTGAGGCCTACTGACTGTCAGGTATAGATTCTTTATGTGATTTGGAGTCATGAGAAAACACAAGCATGTATGGGATAGCCTTTGCAGGGCTTAGAAGAACTCATTTGATTCAAAGGATCTCTATTCTCACTTGATGGTGGTCAGGAACCTAAGAGAGGAAGGCGAGAGACTTCATCAACAATTACTGATCTCTTTCCCATTTTGGTTTTGGATGCACACATGGGATCATTCTTTAGATGCATCAGGTGCTGAGAACCTAAGCCACAGCCTCACACAGGGCCAAGAGACTGATTCCGACACATCCATTTCCAAAGAAATTAACAAAGAGCCACAGGTGATGCCCATTTATTTCCATTTTAAAACTGCTTTCTTCAGGCTTCACAAAGCGGTGTCTTGAGGCCAAGACCATCCTCACATTCAGGGGAAGAGAAGAATTGGTTAGCAAAAAACCCAAAGCAGAGTTTCTCCACTGAGGCTTTCCTGGTCACACTGATATCTGAGTTTTTTGAGATGCTAGCCATTCCCTTTAGCTATCCATTACATGGCCTTGTCACAGAGCTTGGAGGTGGTACATATCTTGGACACAAAACCATGAGCCTATTCTGGAGAGTGGCCAGAAGCAGGAAGAAAACAGGAACTTAGGAAATTAGTAGGTGTTGCCCATCCATAAGGGAAGCCACAGTCCATTCATCAATTGGGCAGAATGAATGCTGGGTAGGTTTCTACTAAACAGGACACATCCATTGATGAATTCTCTTTTCAAATGTCTACAACCACAGACACAGTGGGATACACAGACATAGAAACACTCACTTTGTGAAACGACTTACTAGGAACAGTCCACTCCAAACCAAACAAACCGCCTTTTTTACCTATTCTCAGAAAATGAGACAAAACCACAAACTCACACCCACACCCACAAAGGCACCTCCTTCCCCCAAAGAGGTCTGTGACTATCCGGAGTGTCCTCTGACTTGTGAGCCTTATTATGTTCCCTGAAATGTTCTGTCCTGTCTCAGATCTGGTCTTTTTGGCCAAATCTGTGAAGTGGTCAGGAGCCAGCTGTGAGCAACTTCCTGCTTTCTCAGGAAAGGCCAGTCTTCTGAGCTCTCCTGAAATTTGGCCATTCTCACATCAGTATGTACCAAGAAAGACTGACTCTGTTCTTGGTAAATCCAAATAAGTGAGCCCACTGGGAATGGTACTGGGACTGCCTCTGGTAGCCTGGCTTCCTGGATCCCAAGTTCAGAGAGTTCTATCACCAAAGAAGTGAGGAAGGTCACCTCCTTTGTGAACTGAATGAGGTCACTGCTTTGGAAACCACTTTGTCCTAAAATTTGCTTCCAAGGTTCCCATGAGATGGAGGCTGCCCCTATTTCCTGTGATACGTTCACAACTGAGGATTGTATATCAACCATAGGCAGCCAGGAACAGCTGTCTACACTGGACTGGTTTGGTCCATCTTCTCTACATTAAGAAGAGTGAGGCTTATTCTGACACATCCCTTCATCCTGACTGGGTTGTTTGCCATGGAAGATGACTTTTGCTCTCTCAGGTCCTTCATAGCTGCCTACATCTTCTCCAGGGATCATTTCTGCATGAAACTTTGAGGTTCTCAGCAGGTGGAAGATCCCCTACACTCCTGTATTGGAAGACTAATTCTGTCCCTCCTCTTCTGTAAAGTTAGATTGAGGAAACATTGTATGGTTAAGGTTAATAACAGCTTCCATTTGGGTTAGGAATCATTCTCTTGGATGAATAATGGTATTGGAATTTTGCTATATTTTCAAGAATATATAGGTGAAATATAAGTATGAAAAAAGAAATCTAGGTAATTTTTGAAGCACAGAAGGGAATTGGCCCCACTATTGGGATTCTTAGCTTTGAATTATGTTCTGCACAGGTGTCTCAGATTAATTGATATACAATGGCATAGGACCTTGTCTTTTGGATGATTGAATGTCGAAGAGAAAATCCAGTCCAAAAGGGATAGTTGGTGGATTAGGAAGATATTCGGTAGATTTAGAATGAAGAGTGTGTATAGCATTTGGACCAAAAGATCTTTAGCAATAGGGTTTTGGGTAGAGAGTGAAAGTAAATGTCAGCACATGTGAAGAGTCAGTCATAATGATGAAATGGGAAAAAAAAATACAGGAAATCAGATTTCAATAGAGACATTAGGAAATCAGGCAAAGCATAAAGTGAGTGATAGGATTAGACATTTTCAACAGGGTTGAGGTTGAATATGTAATTTCAGGAAGAAACAAATATGTAGTCACCAATAGGATTCACTTTTGAGAGCATTAGGCAACCTGGACATGGATTTTTTTTTAAGCCATGCTCACTTTCCATTTAGGATTTGGTACAATCATAAGTGTGACCTTGCTTTTTGTTTCCACAATATTACTGTGATTAATGTATATATAGATCAGGTGACATGAGTATTTCTTCCACCATTTCTGGGAGCAATATTTTGAAGACATATAATTTAGTATTGTGGGTACAAATAGGTATACTCTGTGTTATATGAATATAAAGATAATGCATGAATAGACCATACTGTGAATAAATAATATAACTGGTTCCAAATTTAAATAATGGATTGAATTGATATCTGAATATATATTGGAAATCATATATTGATATTCATACAATCATTCCAGCCAGTTATACATCTAATGGTAATATCACTGTTATGGTTTATCATGAAGTGTGTGTGAGCTTTGCTTCTAAAATGATTATGGAAATTGAAAATAATGTGCTTGGAAAGAAGTCTCATTAAAAGAGCAGTCAAGAAACCTGGGGGAATACATATGTTCTGAAGCAGGAAGTAATTGAAAGTGAAAAAAATGCCTATAAATTTGTGAATTTGTGAATGAAATATGTATTCTATTATGTGCAAAAACTGAAGAAATATTAATGTACCAGTTTTGAATAAAAATGAACGTCAAAATACATATCATGTCCCATAGGAATCTACTTGCATTGACGTTAAACTGAGTCATTTACTATAGCAATATTAGGATTTGTATGCACCATTCACTGAAGTTAGTTTTCAGTATTAGGAAACAAATATGTATTTCAGGTGGATTAATATTTCTGAGAACATTCTTATGAAAAGTTGAATATAAATCCACATTCATGAACATCAATGAATTTAGGGAGTATATAATAAGACACATACATTTCATATTTTGAAAAATCTGGAGAGTTTATACATATATATATGCACACACACACACACACACACACACACACACGTATACATTAAAAAGTAGCAATATATATGCCAATCGAAATACATCATGAATTATATATCATCCACAAATCCAAAAATCTTCATTTTTCTGAGCATCGATTTATGTATAATGTTGTTCAACTAGGGAGCTCACCCATAGTTTGAATTGTAAGTTCCAACAGCATTTAGGAGGAGTGATCCCTTCTCACAATTTGTATTTGCAAAGTCAGCAACCTCACAAGTATGTACATGTGATACCAGGTAGGATTCTATATGTGAATATAAAAATGCATGTGCTGAATAGGGTACAGAGAAATGGAGACAGGAATTCTCATATTTGTTAACTTTAGAAACACATGGAGAAGGGAGGGGCAGAGCCGCCAACCGCGCCTGTAAGGTAGGCGGACCTGCGAGCCACCCGTAGAACAGGCCTAGCGGCCCGCCATCGTGAAAGACACATCACCCTGGTTGGGGGTTGGGCAGAGCCACTGCACGCGTGCAAGGAACGCGGACATGCAACCCACAGGCAGAACAGGCCCAGACACCCGCGGAGGGGCAGAGACACCCCTTGTGACTTCAAGATAGGTGAACCTGCGACCCACCAGCTGAAGCGGCCCAGCTGCCTTCAGAGGGGCAGAGCCGGCCCCCGCGCCTGCGAAGTAGGTGGACCTGCGAACACCGACAGACCAGGTGCTAGGCCCCGCCAGGGTGCTAGACACATAACCAGGTTTGGGGAGGGGCCGAGCCGCTGCCCGTGCCTGCAAAGCAGGTAGACCTCTCACCCAGAGGCAGAACAGACCCAGCGACCTACCAGCGTGGTAGACACATCGCCCCGGTTTGGGGGGGGGGCAGAGATGCCACTCACGCCTGCAATGTAGACAGCCCTGCAACCCACAGACAGAAGAGGCCCAGCGGAGCGCGGAGGGGCAGAGCCGACGCCTGTGCCTGCAAGGTAGCTGGACCTGTTACCCACTGGCTGAACAGGACCAGCACCCGCAGAGGGGTAGATCAACTGCCCGCTCCTGCAAGGTAGGCGGACCAGCTACCAAGAGGCAGAACAGGCCCAGCGGCGTGCTGGTGTGGTAGGCACATTGCCCCAATTGGAGGAGGGGCAGAGCCGCTGCTTACGCCTGTGAGGGAGACTTTTCAAGAATACAATAGCAATATAAGCATTTAGGGGTAAAATTCAATAACACAAAAGTTTCACCAAGCCAAAAAAAACGTGAACAGTAGGGAAAGACAAGGAAAGAAAGGACCACAAGCAACGCAGGTCAACTCAACATTAGAAGAGGTAATATCTGCAGCATATGGAATGTCAGATAAAGAATAAGGATATACTTGCTTCAGATGATCTGAAGTCTCCAGGGAGACATTAGACAGCAAAATCAGACAATGAAAGATCACTTTGACAATGAATTACAAAAACAAATCCAAGAAGCAAAAGATCAACTATACAGGGAGATAGAGGTTATAAAAAACACACAAACAGAAATCATAGAAATGCAGGAAGCAATAAACCAACTTAAAAACTCAATTGAGAATACTACCAGCAGAATAGATCACTTAGAACAATGAAGACAAAGTATTTCAACTTGAAAAGAACATAGAAAGCTCAGCAAGACTGTTAAGAAACCATGAGCAGAACATCCAAGAAATATGGGATAACATGAAGAGACCAAACTAAAGAGTAATTGGGATACAGGAAGGTATACAGGTCCAAACCACAGGATTGAGCAATCTATTCAATGAAATAATATGAGAAAACTTTCCAGACATGAAGAATGAGACAGAATCCCAAATCCTAGAAGCCTACAGGACGCCAAATGTGCAAAATCATAAGAGATAAACACCGAGACATATTATAATGAAGATGCCAAACATACAGAATAAAGAGAGAATTTTAAAAGCTACAAGAGAAAGGAAGCAGATTACATTTAGGGGTAAACCAATCAGGATAACAGCTGATCTTTCAACACAGACTCTGAAAGCTAGAAGATCCTGGAATAACATTTTTCAATCACTGAAAGAAATTGGGTTCCAACCAAGAATTGTGTATCCAGCGATTTTAAGCTTCAGGATGGAAGATGAAATTAAAACCTTCCATGATAAACAAAAGTTAAAAGAATTTGCAGCTAGAAAACCATCTCCTCAAAAGATCCTTGGCAAAACATTATAGGAAGATGAAATGGAAAATAACAATAAAAACCAACAGTGGGAGGTAGTACAGTAAAGGGGCGAAAAATAATCAAAGAGAAAAACAAACCATGTTTAGTAGCATAAATAAACAAATATGGCTGGAAGAACAACCCATATTTCAAAAATAACCCTAAATGTTAATGCCTTAAACTCACCAATTAAGAGACACAGGCTAGTAGAATGGATCACGAAAGAAGACCCAAAAATTTTCTGCCTACAGGAGACACATTTGATAGGAAAAGACATATATAGACTAAAGGTGAAAGGTTGGGAGAAATCATATCACTCATATTGACTTCGGAAACAAGCAGAAGTGTCCATACTCATATCAAATAAAATAGATTTCAAGACAAAGTTAATCAAAAGGGATAAAGAGGGACACTACATATTGCTCAAGGGAACCATACACCAACAAGACCTAACAATCATAAATATATGTGCCCCAAACAATGGTTCAGCTATGTTAATCAAACAAACTCTTCTCAAGTTCAAGAGTCTGGTAGACCACCATACAATAATCATGGGAGATTTCAACACACCTCTCTCACTACTGGACAGATATTCCAAACAAAAGTTGAATTAGGAAACTATAGAACTCAATAACACAAATAATAACCTAGACTTAATTAACATATATAGAATATACCACCCAACATCAAGCAGTTACACTGTTTTCTCAGCAGCACATGGATACCTCTCAAAAATAGATCATATATTATGTCACAGAACAACTCTTAGACAATATAAAGGAGTATAGATAATACCAGGCATCTTATCTGATCATAATGGAATGAAACTGAAAATCAACAATAAAAGAAGGAAGGAAAATTCATGCATCACTTGGAGAATGAACAATACGTACTGAATGATCAATGGGTTATTGAAGACATCAAGGAGAAAAATAAAAAAAAATTCTTAGACATAAATGAAAAAGACAGACAGAACATATCAGAATCTATGGGACACATTGAAAGCAGTTCTAAGTGGAAAATTCATTGCTTGGAGTTCTTTCCTTAAAAAAAGAAAAAAAAAACAACAACAAATAAATGATCTCATAGTTCATTTCAAAATCCTAGAAAAAGAAGAGCAAAACAACAGAAAAAGAAGTAGAAGGCAAGAAATAATTAAAATCAGAGCTGAAATTAATGAAATCGAAACAAAAGAAACAATTGAAATAATTGAAAATACTAAAAGTTGAAAAATTAATAAAATCGACAGACTCTTAGCCATGTTAATGAAGAGAAGAAGAGAGGGAACTCAAATTACTATCATAAGGGATGAAAAAGGCAATATCACAACAGACACTTCTGAAATACAGAAGATAATCAGAAATTATATTAGAAGATAGTGAAGGCATCAATAAATTTCTTAAGTCATATGATCTGCCCAGATTGAGTCAGGAGGATATAGACAACCTAAGCAGACCAATATCAATTGAGAAAATAGAAGAAACCATCCAAAGACTACCAACTAAGAAAAGCCCAGGACCGAATGGGTATACAGCAGAGGAGGCCAATATCACCCTGATTCCTAAACCAGACAAAGACCCTTCAAAGAAACAAATATACAGACCAATCTCTCTAATGAACCTAGATGCAAAAATCCTCAATAAAATTCTGGCGAATCAGATACAAAAACATATTTAAAAAATTGTGCAACATGATCAAGTAGGATTCATTCCTGGGATACAAGTCTGGTTCAATATACGGAAATCAATAAATGTTATTCACCACATCAATAGACTTAAAAATAAGAACCATATGATCACCCCAATAGATGCAGAAAAAGCATTCAATAAAGTACAGCATCCCTTTATGTTTAAAACTCTAGAAAAACTGGGATAACAGGAACATACCTCAATATTGTAAAAGCAATCTATGCTAAGCCTCAGGCTAGTATCATTCTGATTTGAGAAAAAATTGAAGGCATTCCCTCTAAAATCTGGAACAAGACAGGGATGCCCTCTCTCACGATTTCTGTTCAACATAGTTCTCGAACACTGGCCAGAGCAATTAGACAAATGAAAGAAATTAAAGGCATAAAAATAGGAAAAGAAGAACTTAAATTATCACTATTTGCAGATGACATGATTCTATACCTAGTAGACCCAAAAGGGTCTACAAGAAACTATTAGAGATAATAAATGAATTCAGCAAAGTGGCATGATATAAAATCAACAATCATAAATCAAAAGCATTCCTGAATATCAGCAACAAATCCTCTGAAACGGAAATGAGGACAACCACTCCATTGAGAGTATCCTCAAAAAAAATAAAATAAAATATTTGGTTATCAACGTAACAAAAGATGTGAAAGACTTACACAATGAAAACTACAGAACCCTAAAGAGAGAAATAGAAGAAGATCTTACAAGATGGAAAAATATACCCCGTTCATGGATAGGCAGAATTAACATCATCAAAATGGCGATATTACCAAAAGTTCTCTATAGGTTTAATGCAATGCCAATCAAAATCCCAACGGCATTTCCTGTAGAAATAGATAAAACAATTATGAAATTCATATGGAATAATACAAGACCCAGTATAGCAAAGACAACTCTAAGCAGGAAGTGTGAATCAGGCGGTATAGCGATACATGTCCTCAAACTATACTACGGAGCAATAGTAACAAAAAGAGCATGGTACTGGTACCAAAACTGGCGGGTGGACCAATGGTACAGAATAGAGGACACAGAAATCAATCCACAAAATTACAGCAATCTTATATTTGATAAAGGAGCTAAAAGCATAAACTGAAGGAAGGATAGCATCTTCAACAAATGGTGCTGGAAAAACTGGAATTACATATGTAAGAAAATGAAACTGAATCCCTTTCTCTCGCCATGCACAAAAGTTAACTCAAAATGGATCAAGGAGCTTGATATCAAATCAGCGACACGGCATCTGATAGAAGAAAACTTTGGCTATGATCTACATACTGTGGGGTCGGGCTCCAAATTCCTCAATAGGACACCCATAGCATAAGAGTTAATAATTAGAATCTACAAACAGGACTTACTCAAACTAAATAGATTTTTCTCAGAAAAAGAAACAATAAGAGAGGTAAAAAAGGAGCCTACATCCTGGGAACAAATCTTTACTCCTCACACTTCAGATAGAGCCCTAATATCCAGAGTTATACAAAGAACTCAAAAAATTAAACAATAAGCAAATGAATTACCCAATCAACAAATGGGCCAAGGACCTGAACAGACACTTCTCAGAGGAGGACATACAATCAATCAATAAGTACATCAAAAAATTCTCACCATCTCGAGCATTCAGAGAAATGCTAAACTAACCCACCCTAAGATACCATCTCACTGCACTACGCTTGGCAGCCATTATGAAGTCAAACGACAACAAGTGCTGGCGAGAATGTGGGAAAAAGGGTACACCTGTACATTGCTGGTGGGACTGCAAATTGGTGCAGCAAATTTGGAAAGCAGTATGGAGATTTCTTGGAAACTTGGGAATGGAACCGCCATTTGACCCAGCAATTCCCCTTCTCGGTCTAATCCCTATAAACCCAAAAAGTGCATGCTACAGGGACATTGATAAATCTATGTTCATAGCAGCACAATTCACAATAGGAAGACTGTGGAACCAACCTAGATGCCCTTCAATAGATGAATGGATTAAAAAAAATGTGGCATTTGTACACAATGGAGTATTACTCTGCATTAAAAAATGACAAAATCATACAATTTGCAGAGAAATCGATGGCATTAGAACGTATTATGCTACGTGAAGATAGCCAATCACTAAAAAACAAATGCCAAATGTTTTCTTTGATATAAAGAGAGTAACTAAGAACAGAGTTGGGAGGAAGAGCATGAGAAGATGATTAATATTAAACAGGGGTGAGAGGTGGGAGGGAAAAGGAAAGAGAAGGAAAATTACATAGAAATGGAAGGAAACCCTCATGGTTATACAAAATTAAATACAAGATGAAGTGAGGTGAAAGGGGACAAAAACAAGTGAAAGAAATGAATTACAATAGATGGGGTAGAGAGAGAGGATTGGAGGGGAGGGGATGGGAGATAGTAGAGGACAGGAAAGGCAGCAGAATACAACAGACACTAGTATAGCAAAATGTAAAATAGTGGATGTGTAACTGATGAGATACTGCAATCTGTATACGAAGAAAAATGGAAGTTCATAACCTACTTGAATCAAAGTGTGAAATATGACATGTCAAGAACTATGTAATGTTTTGTAGAACCAACAATAAATATTAAAGGAAAAAAAAACACATGGAGAACTATTTCAATGAAAAATTGACTAGGTTTATAACACCTACACTTTATCATGCAAAAGGCAAGTCCAACTATACACCATGCCTCTTCAGAAGTGCTTGTATTTCAATTCTGTTTGGGTTATTTTTCTTCATCATATTAGGATTAGTAGTCAGAGTTTGGTAGGGTATGCGTTAGTGTCAGGGATTCAGTCTTTGGAATGGAAAATTGGAAAATGAATCCAATGTGTATGCAAATATGTGCTACACAAAAATCTTCCCACTCTCATCCAGAACAATGCCTTGACGTTACCTTCACGCCAAATAAGAAACAATTAGAGGAGAAGAGTTAGAAAATCTGTAAATACATATCTGGAATGGAAAATATTCAGGAGTTCACAAACTTGGAGGTGGTAGAGGAGTATCCCAAAGTAAGGGACAGGGTAAACACTCCACAAACATGGAGGTCTGCTGGCCTAAAGACTTCTAGAGAAACTGCCTCTGAGGATGGGCACTTGAAATATATGTTGTCAGTAGCTTTAGCTTCCTTTGTAGTGAGATCATCAAAGCTGGGTCTGCATCTATGTGACCTGGAGGACATTCTTTCTTGCTTTCCAATACACATGAGGCAGCAGTGCTGAATTCTCTCTTCGTATGTAAACTGTGGCCACTGGGGTCTAAGTGTCTCCCTGTGTGGACTGTGAAGCCTTTTGTTCATCCTCCATTTTCGTAGAGTTTCCTGCTGCAGCACTGAGAGTTTGGTATTTGCCTCACAAAATACAAGGAGTTCAACTGGAACACAGTCCTGGAGGGAGTTCTGTCATTTGTGGTTTTTCAGGGTCTACAAGAGAATGCACCAACCAGGCTTCATTCCCACATAACTTGCCCCCTTCTCCATAGCAACCTGATTCTGCACATTGCCCTGAAAACTATCCATTTAACAACACACCTTTACATATAAGTGTCTGGTCACTGCACCGTGTCAGTGACAAACCATTTGGAATTCAATGGCAAAACCACATGGCGCAACCACAGAAGATTTATCACACACCTGCACACCACAGCTCAGGGCTCACTACTCAGGAGGGTCCAACTTAATGGCATCTCTGTTCTACACCATTTTCATAAATCCCAGTCAATCAAGGCACTGTCTGGTACACTCATGATCAGCAAGAGGTGCTGACAATTTAAGCCACAGCCTCACACAGGGCCCAGAGTCTGATTCAGACATAACCATTTCCAAAACAATTCATCAAAGAGGCACAGGTGATGCCCATTCATTTCCATTTGAAAATTGTTTTCTTCTGGCTTTATAAAGGGGTGGCCTGAGGCAAAGAGGTTCCTGACATTCAGGGCAACAGAACAATAGTTAAGCAAAAGGCCCTAAGCCAGGTTTCACCATAGAGACTTTCCTGGTCACACCAATATCTGAGTTTTCTGGTGTGCTCGCCATTCCTTTCAGGTAACTAGTACATGGCCATGTCACAGAGCTTGGAGGTGGTACATATCTTGGACAAAAAACCATGAGCCTTTCTGGAGAGTTGCCAGAATTCAGGAAGAATTCAAGAACTTAGGATGATACTAGGTGTTGCCCATGGATAAGTCAAGCCTCAGTCCATTCATTAATTGGGCAGGATGAATGCTGTGAAGCTTTCTACTAGACAGGACACACCCAGTGAGCCATTTTCTTTTCTAATATCTACAACTAAGGACACAGTGGGATACACAGACATAGAAACAGTCTCCTTGTCAGATGACTTACTAGAAACAGTCCACTCCAAACCAAACAAACCTCCTTTTTTACCTATTCTCAGAATATGAGACAAATCCACAAACTGACATCCACACACACAAAGTCACCTCCTTCCCCAAGTATGTCTGTGACTATCCGGAGTGTCCTCTGACGAGTAGGCCATAGAATGTTCCCCAGAAATGGCCGGTCCTGTCTCAGATCTGGTCTCCTTGGCCAATTCTGTGAAGTTTTCAGGAGGCAGTGGTGAGCCATTTCCTGCCCTCTCAGGAAAGGACCCTCTTCAAAGCTTTCTTGGCATTTGGCCACCCTCACATCAGTAGGTACCAAGAAAGACTGACTCTTTACTTGGTAAATCCAAACAAGTGAGCCCACTTGGACTGGGACTGGTACTGGCTCTTGGTGCCTGGCTTCCTGGATCACAAAATTCAGAGAGTTCCATCATGAAAAAAGTGAGGTGAGGTCACTTTCTTCAGAAAATGAATGAGGCCACTGTCTTGGCCACCACTTTGTCCTAACAGTTGCTTCCTAGTGTCTCAGGAAAAGGAGGCTGCCTCTATTTCTTGTGACACTTTCACAAGTTAGAATGGTATAGAAACATAGGCACCTGGGAACAGCTCTCCACACATGCCTGGTTTCATACATCTTCCCTACATTAAGAAGAGATAGGATGATTCAGACACATCCTTTCATCCTGATCGGGTTGTTTGCAAAGGAAGATGACTTTTGCTGTCTCAGGTCCTTCATAGCTGCCTACGTCTTCTCCAGGGATCATTTCTGCATGGATTTTGAGGTACTCAGCAGGTGGAAGATCTCCTAACTTCCTGTATTGTAATACTAACTTTGTCCCTGCTCTTCTGTAAAGTGAGATTGAGTGAACAATCTCAGTTTACAGAATGGTTAGGGTTAATAGCATGTTCGATTTGGGTTATGAATCATTTTGCTGGATGAATAATGATATTGGGAACCTGTGATATTTACAAGAACATGGAGGTGAAATATAAGTATGAAAACAGAAATCTAGGTAATATTTGAAGCCCAGAAGGACTTTGGGCCCTTGATTGGGATACTTAGCTTAAATTATGTTCTGTGTGACCTTTGCATTTTGTGTCCAGAATATTAGTGTGATAATATGTATATGTAGCTAAGGTGACATGAGTATTTCTTTCACCATTTCTGTGAGCAATATTTTGAAAACTTATAAATTAGTACTGGGGATACTATTAGGTTTACCCTGTTTTGATGAAT